>NW_018736438.1:0-146225 GCF_002204515.2 Aedes aegypti
AACTACTGGATGATGAGACGGCTCATATCGGACCAAAACCGCGACCCTGGCTGGATTGACATTTTTTCTCGTGTGCTACACTGCTGCTACCTTCCTTCTCGCCATTATGCACGCTACGCGGTCCGAGGGTAATCTTCCAATTTAGAAAATCTAGAGTATGATGAGCTTAAACGGACGCAATTTACAACAATACATCCCACTGACATAACCGAGGCACTGGTTCTGGAGTGTGTGCAGTATTGGATTCAGCTTGGAAGACGGGATTTAAACACAGTGAAGAACTGGAGTTTTATTTTCAATACAACAACATCTTACACAATATCTAACTGTTTTCATGTTAGAATTCTTGAAAAACCACGGTAAATTTAAATTATATACAGTGACAATAGAAAGCGTTGGTTTGGATGGTCATGAAATTCTTCCAAGAGAGGTGCGCTTTGCGAAAGAGGACAACGTGATTACTGAGTTGAAATTGAGTTTAGGTTAACTTCTGCGTCCATGAGTCCTCTCGTGGTGCAGGGGTAACGCACCCTATCTAGTGAACAGAGAGTCGTGAGTTCGATTCTCACCTAGAATACGTGTAACTTTCTTTGCAAATTTCACATCAATTTGTCCATTTAAACCGAAGTATATGTAATGTTTAGTTAAACGGTAGTTGTTCAAGCTTCCTCTCGGCTTGTTAGCCGTAAACAATAACTCATAATTAAAAAAGTAGACGATCTGATGCCAATACTTTGTTTGTGCCAATACAACCAAAATGAAATTTAATAGAAGATTAATATTCAATTCAAATTGAACACTTATTTTAACATAGCTTACATTCTCAGAACAGATCGACTTTTTTTTCTTTACTATTACCGGATCAGTGGATTGCGACAAAATTGTATCACAATCATATACAAATTTGTTGCAATCAACAAATTTCGTTTCATTTTGCTAGAAAAAGTACTCAGATTTTTTCAAAGAAACTTTCACACACTTAAAACAATATCAATGACAAAGTGTGTTCAAAATTTGTTCTAGTTACAAATAATTATAATTTTAGGTATAAGTAATCTTGAAGCAGTTTGGAACAGAAAACAAAACAAACAAAAATTTCATGATTCAAGTCTGTACAGCAATGCTGAAGAAGAAGTGGAAAATAAGAAAATAAAAATAATGAGAAATATCACAATGAGTTTTTTTCAGTTTAATTTGAAACATGGAGAGTTATAATTTTGTTTATCTATAACATACACTCCCGTGCATAAGTTTGCGTTCACCCCCTCAAAAACATACAAAAGTGTTCAGTCCATATCTCTGTGATTACACGTCCAATTCAAACTCTTTAAGCCGCATTCGAAAGGCAAAGAGTTATTGTTACTTCGTATGTATTTTTCCAAAAACATTCTTTGAACTTTGTATACTAAATATGTACTTCAAGTTGTGACATTTTTCAAAAAACACACTGAAAAAACATCACTAATTTCCTCAGCATTGGATCGACCAAAATTTTAAAACAAGGTGTCTTTAGAATCGTAATCTTAAATTCTTCGAAGAGCACTCATGAATTTTTTGCGGAAAAATCTGAAAAGTATTCAAAATCAATGAAACAGTCAGTCAAGTCATCGTGCAAAAGTTTGGGTTCACCTGAACTTACTTAAATCTGTGAAATCTCATACCAATCATGTACGCGCCATTATTTGCGCTCAAAAAAGCTTTAAACTTTTAAAATCGGTTGAAAAATGGCAGAGATATTGACAAAAATGATGTGCGTGCGGCTCTGGTGAACCCAAACTTTTGCACGATTTGCATCATACTGAGGGGTGAACCCAAACTTTTGCACGATGACTTGACTGACTGTTTCATTGATTTTGAATACTTTCCAGATTTTTCCGCCAAAATTTCGTGAGGTCTCTTTCAAAGAATATAAGATTACGATTTCTAATGACACTTTGATTAAATTTTGGTCGAACCCAATGCTGAGGAAATTAGATATGATTTTTCAATGTGGTTTTTTGGAAAATGTCACAACTTTAAGTATAAATTTAGTATACAAAATTAAAAAAATGTTTTTGGAAAAATACATACGAAGTAAAAATAACTCTTTGCCTTTCGAATGCGTCTTGAAGAGTTTCAATTGGACGTGTAATCACAGGAAGATATGGGACAGAACACTTCTGTATTTTTTGAGGGGTGAACCAAACTTTTGCACGGGAGTGATGTTGTTTTATATTGGTTTAATTTATTGGTGGTAAGCTCCATCGAAGTTACGACGCCAATCGCGTATTAACTTCGATGAGCTTACCACTATTAGTGGAAATTTTGTTTATATAGGGTAGGTGTACCAGTTATGACATAGTGGTTCCCTATTTCGCCATACGTGTTTATTTTAATGTTTTCAAATTTTTGAAAAATTTTGTGTGTTGTAGTAGTTTAGGATTTTAAGATATTATCTTAATGTTAAAACATTCAAAAAGATTTAAAATGTGAGAGTTATCAAATTTCACACTTTCCCCTATTTTGTTATTTTGACTTCTCACAAGCCAAATTGATAACAACTTTTGTTAGAATAAACGTGCTTATTGATACAAATCTGTTGCAATCCACTAGTCAGATATTCTTTTCAAACATATCAGGTAACCATAGTTTAAAACAATTTTTACTTTGATTCTCAAACCCAATATCGAGAGACCAATATCTAGTAAGGGAATTGACTGTATTAGCTGTACATAAGATGTGAGGCCCGATATACTACTTGTACCAGAAATTGAATTCATTTGTTATAATCTAGATAAGCGGTTTTTATATCGTGCACCGCGGCGCTTCGCGACAGTTTCGAATATGTGTACCAATGGCCTTGAACTATCTCAACAGTTTGCTTTGAAATACGCTTTTTAATTATGCCAAACCAAGCCATATGAACAATTCTCGCCGAAACCAGGCCGCCACCGGCACCATTTATTAGATTTTTTTGTCCTGATGGCTAGAATATGTTAAAACCAAAGGTTGATTGACCCCTCGTACGCCAGCTGGCCAAACGGGGTTTGCGAAAAGCCGATTTTTGATAAATTTTAGGTGTTTCTTCACGCGATATGTCTCATATTTCCCTTGGAACACAAAGCAAAAGGGAACACAAAGCCTAATCAATTTAATGGCATCGTATAGGGGAGGATGTAGCTTCCATTTAAAGTTTAACCAATTTATTATACTCTATAACTCGATGAATTTTCGGACCCTTCATATTTCCATACCTCATGCTCTCCGTAAGTCGATATTTCTATGACTCGATATCTCCACTAGTCGATGTCACGTGAGAGGTAAATTCTCTCCATAACTCGATAGACGGATTTCACGCCAACTCGACAAAGGGATTGGCAGCACCCCTTCAGAATCAATGAAACTTTCTGGGTGTGAAGACTTTGTGAAACTAAGATACTTTACATACTTTGTTTTTTTTTTTCAAAATCGATCTAGACTAACATTTGGAAAGGGTCAATTTTTTTTATAAACCCGTTTAACTCGGAAAACGGTAAGACCGACAAAAAAGTGTTGTAACGGTAAGACCGACAAAAAGTGACTGTCGTGAAATGTCCTGAAGTTTTGGAAAAAAATATTGAAAAAATAAAAAACATTTTCTACACTGAATTTAACAATGATTGAAAATTTAAAAAAAATGATTAAAAAAACGGCAACTTCAAATTTTGATCGTTCTTTAGGCAGAAAGATTCGCAATTAAATTTTACTAAAAGTCGTCCATGCATTGCAAATTGGGCATATTTAAGGGAAAAACGTTTTGAAGATTGAATGTTTTATTGAGAATAGTTAAAAAACTGAATAATACAGTGATTGTTTTTATATATACATTATTTTTATTTTTAAATGAAGGCAATCAACGGACTCCGCCTCTGTTTATGAGAAAATCAACTTCGTCTAACAATCCGATGGTAATTAGTGACTTTTCTGAAAATTATAGTTTTATCATACAAAACGCTGCTCAAGGATATCAAGCAACGATACACCCATTCGAGATTTACCATAAAATATAATAAATTGGAAAACGTTAGTTTTATTTTAGTATCAAAGTGTTGACCCATGGCACAGTAGCAGTTCAGCTATTTATTTCAAAATAAATTTCAAAAAATAAATAAATTTTTTTAAACATTAGGGTTTCGTTCTACTTCGTCGTACGCGCTATTATTCGTCGTATCAAACTCAAAATGTTCCACTGCGGCGAATATTTCAACTTACCTGCAACATCATTTACCAAGTGTAATTTTGTGAAAGCTGTTATGTTCGTACAATTGTACACCAAAAATGCAAAAAAAAAAAAAAACTACTGTATTTCGATAAATAACTTCAGTTCAATTATCCACTTTGCATTTTTTCACCGAAATCGCATGACGAACACGATTTGAGAGAAATGCTTAGCGATAGACACCAGCCACACCACTTTATGCCTTAAATTTCTTCCCACCCTTCTGTGGAGTTCTGTTTGATCTTACGACCTTGACGCTTGCTCCTACGGCAAGTTAGCGACGAAGGCAGGATCAAACATGTCGCACGGTCGGTCTAGTAAGTGAAAAAGTGGGCAGTGATCGGTTAGTTCTTTTTGATCCTTTGACCTTGACGCTTGCTGCTGGGCAGTGCGTCAAGAAAGCCAAGTTTTTTTTTTCCTTTTCGGGGTCGCGCGCCTTTTTTTTTTCTGAGTGCTTTTATATAGCCGAGCAAACGAGTGAGGCTGAGAGTGGATTGTGGCTGCACAGTGAAGGATAAAGGATCAATCGGTGAGCTCGTTTTCATGCTACTATTTCTAATCTATAAAATATGTATGACTGCCACATTTAATCGTTACAATTGTGGACTTAAATATGAATTTTTCAACAAACTATGAATTGTTCGTCACTGTGGAGTGTCGACACAAACTCTGATTCATGAATTATTTATGTTTTCAAAATTTTTTTTTTTATTTTTCAGAACACCCCTTTTGTACCTTTATTTTTGTAATTAAAAAAAAAACTTTGAATGGTTCGACACTACAAGTGTAGACTTGCGAAAAGTTCACTTTATTCAACAAACTTTGGATGGTTCGCCACTGTAAGTGTCGGGCATAAGAATAAGTGTGTTCTATGATGTTCCAACCAATCAAGTTTTTTGTTTCTTTTCAAATATGTAAAATATAATAACACATGCTTTCGTCCTGACAGCTGTAGGAATGTTACATTTAGGTATTTGTCAACAAACTTTGAATGGTTCGTCACCTCAAGTGTCGGCATAATTTTCCACTACATAGAAATTGTTCATATCAAATGAAAATTTTATACTTACAAATAAGCATGTATATATCTCACAAATCATTATTTATCATGGTCTAATCGCTTATCAAAGTGAATCCTGTGACCCAACGATCCTTCCCATTAACAAACATCCCTCCCAGTAACCTTTGTGGAGATGCAGAGGCAAACACGGTCTCCAAATAGCAAAGGTTTAAACACTAACATTCCTTCCCCCAATCCCACCTGACTGCAAGGACGTGGCCGGCGCCGTTATTGACCCTGTATAAATAGAGGCACTGAATTATGCACATTGAAGAAGATTATGGCCAATCCCAGCCCAAACTTCTAGTTGATTCTTTGTGCATTTTCACTGACTTCGGTCAATCACGGAATAGCAACCATTGATATGTGTAGTCAGTCTAAGCTAAGCTAAGCTAAGCTAAATTTCTTCCCACCCTTCTGTGTGACTTACTTCGCCGGGCACTTATTTTCACTATGGGAGACCTTCGTACTTCTTCACTGAAGGATTCCATTCCAATCAAACGCCGTAAAAGTTCTATAATTCACGAATTTTTATTAAATTTCCCCAGCGATCGCGTATATTTGAGAATGTAAACAATGTTTATCCGTCGTACTGAGAACAACATGCTTGTGTGCGATGCTCGGCGTAAAAAAAACGATTCTTTTGATCGTGTTGTTATCGCTGAACTGTCAGCAAATGTCATGATTGTTCGGTCAAAAGGAATTGTGTTTATATGTTTGAGCTGAATTTTCATGGCAAACAATGAATTTTATAGGTAATTAATTTATTTAAACAAACAGAATGGATGGAGGGAGAAGCCCCGTAGATCTATATATGCTAGGAAAGCATTTTATAATAGCGTTGATGTGTTGTAATTTGACCACTCACTATATCATAGTGAGCCGTAAGCTGTGAGATGAATCTGGAAACTTATTGCGACAGAAATCAAAACGATACGACGAATTGAAAATACGGCAAGATGCTATCTCATTGCATTATGTCCAAAAAGACGATCAAGTTTTATCAAAATCTGATTGTACAATGTGAAAGCCGTTTTGGTAAAGAACTGTTTGGCATCGGTTTGTATCAGCATTATACACTGCAATACTGGGAAAATGGCAGGTTCTCACTGATCAAAGCTTAATACAATAGATACTAGCACATCACCCTAAATACCATTGCTCACTTAGTTTTTGCAGCTTATCTTACCCAGTTTTTTTTTCAGTTTTCTGATAGTGATCTCTAAATTCAAAACCAGTGGTGCAAAAAACTGTTTTTCCAACAAAATTAAAGATGGCCGCCAAATATTTGTATACAGTAGCTGTAGTTACAACGTTGGGATTGCGATCACGCTCGTTAGAAGAAGATACCACACGTCCAAATGCAAAGAAACCCGCATAGATGTGACGCTTCGCGAATCAGATCGTCACACTGTGCTCAAAGTATGGTCGATTAACACAGCAAACGTGGGTGAATCCTTTCAACGAGGAAAGGTCATCATCTTGCTGAAATTGTCAGGCCCGCAGAGCTCCGAGATCTCTTATTTTTCGAAAATGCGAATTGTTACAAGTTCGTCATTGTAAAGTGCTCGTTTTGGTAAGAAAAAAAATCAGATAAAAATTTGAAGACCGTACGTGGACGCTAAGTGGTCCCCCAATGACCCTAAAGGTGTTAGGTGTAGATGACCCCGTGCGCCAAATCAAGCACGCTGCTCTAGTGTACGCAACATGAGTACGAAAAGCTACTAGTAACAAATTGATAATCAGCATAGAATTTTAAGTAAAATTATATTTTGTATAGTGGATATCTGCTATGAAGATGCACATTGACATAAAATTCATAACTACAAAGGGATCTTTCATATACTAAGTAACGCAACAGGGGTAGGGAGGGGGTCTTCCGTAGTGTTACGGTCCATACAAAAATTTTATTTTTTCATACAAAAGCTGTTACGTGGGGGAGGGAGGGGGTCTAAAATTGGCAAATTTTGTGTTACGTAATGTTTGATTCATCCCAAAGAAAACAAACTTCTATGCTGATTATCAACGCGCATAAGACAATTTGTTACTGGCGGCTTTTCGTACAGTACGTCATTGTAAAGTGCTCGACTGTCATGTTATTTTCGTCTCCTTGCATCAATCGCAAGTTGGCCACAATCGTTTTAAATTTGTCGAATTGTTCTTCGTGACAGTGAAAAAGTGGAAATCTTCTTTCGGCGTGAAATTGTTGCTCTTCCCGCGTTTTAAATGTTGTTCAGTTTCGAATTGAAAAAAAAATCAGCATTCAGTTTCTGAACCTGGGAAAACAAATACGTTTCAACCTGGATCAAGAGTAGGGTGGACGTTGACCGGCGCCGCGGCGGGGGAATAAGTATCTTTTTTCCGGAGGCTGCAAGCATTTGGTGAGTCCGTTCCTTTTAAACAGAATACCCGAATTTGTTTTAGATGTAACGGTTTCGTGATCAGATTTTCGCGATTCGGAGTGCGGCATGTTTCTGCGGTTGTCCCGGGTGTTTTTTTCTCTCGCTTATTTGAAGTGCGGCAATTTACTTGTTTCAACCGGTCGCTTATCGTGGAATAGGATATGCATTGTGAATGCATTTTGGGCGATTGTATGTTCATGTAAATGACAGTTCCATGTGAATCATAACAAAGCTTTTTTTCTTATTTAGATGACCCTGGAGGGATCTATTCTGCTTTTTACTAGGTAGAAAGCGGATCGTTATTACCGTTGTACGCGTGATCGACTATTTTGACGTGAAACAACATTCTTTATACTGTAAATCAAACATTTGTCCTCTTTTGATTGCTGGCATTCAAGAGATTAAATCAAAAACAATTCTATCTATCTATCTATCTATCTATCTATCTATCTAAGCGCTTACACAGCCAATATTGAAAAGCATCCTGGAAATACTGGAATTTCTTCTATTATTTTCTTGTCAGCATTAATATTTGCATCATATCAGTGATATGAAACAAATACTAAAATGGCCAGGCCCACTGTGCAGACTTGGTTTTGAAGATAATTCAAAAGATCACGGCGATCAGATTATCCACTATGAATAATATGATAGACGTAAACTTTTGAATTTTATTAAGGAAGAAACGGGGACAACCGTACCAACCGTCTCATTTCAGGGGGAAAGTTTAAATCGTTTAAATCGAAAATTCAAAATATGTCAGCTCGCACGCGTGGCTTGCTGCGATCTCCAGAGATTTAAATCAAAAACAATTAAACAAAAACTACTTTGGGTCTATCGCTAGCTTTTCAGGCGAATCCTGATGACCTAATACCCCTCCCAACCCCCAACTCCGTAGCACTTATGAGGGTGTCGCTGAGTCGGAGGCCTCTCTTAAGTAAGTGCTACTTCAACATTTCCTTCCCCAATCCCAAGTTACGGTAAAGATGGGCGTGGCCGGGAATAGCAATATTCATGGTTTTGGTATTCTTATTTAAGATTGGATCAAGGCTTATTCCCTAGCCTTGGTCCTGAAGGCATTCTAGATGAGATTATCAAAAGAAAAAACATGAATGTTACCAATCTACGAATTATACCGTAACTACGCTAACGCTAACGCTAACTCTAAGTACGTCATTGTAAAGTGCTCGTTTTGGTGAGAAGCTCGCTGCTCTAGTGCACGGAGCTTCTCACCAAAACGAGCACTTTACAATGACGTACTTGTAACAATTCGCATTTCGAAAAATAAGGGACGGCCTACTTATTGTACAGTGGTTTAGTACTCTTGCGAAACGATTTTGACGTCATGAAGAATGTTCAAAGCTGAAGGAATAAAATCGGATGTTCAACATCAACGAGAGGGATACATCCGAATTGACAAGATCGAGTTTGGTGAGGAGCTTCCGGAGATTGGCGACGTTACACAATTTTGGACCAATTTATGGGAGAACCCCACCAAACACAACGGTGATGGGATGTGGTTAGCAGAAGAAGAGAGACAGTGTTTTGGAATTGGAGAAAGTGCCACGGATTAAGCGTCCTGTATCTGGCGCAGGAGGATTACCAGCTGAACTGCGACATCAAAACCGTCGACGAGATGTTCACAACTTGGAAGCAGAAGGAGTTTCATGGAACGCACCCCCATCAACTGGAGTTATTGCACAATGATAAGGTGTCGTTAAACACGTGGCTGATTTGGGGTGACCTCTTCTCGGAAACAGAAGTTTCTATGGTAGCCATCCAGGACCGGTTATTGCGACGAAGAATTATCGGCACGAAAACGTGGAGGACCTTTGTAGGAAGTGCAATTCAGAAGGGGAGACTATGGAGCAAAGGGGCCCAGATAGCCGTAGCGGTAAACGCGCAGCTATTCAGCATGACCATGCTGAGTGTCGTGGGTTCGATTCCCGCGGGTTGAGGATCTTTGCGTAAAGGAAATTTTCTCGATTCCCAGGGCATAGAGTACCTGCCACACGATATATACATGCAAAAATGGTCATTCGGCAAAGAAAGCTCTCAGTTAATAACTGTGGAAGTGCTCATAAGAACACTAATCTGAGAAGCAGGTTTTGTCCCCGTTGGGACGTAACGCCAAAAAGAAGAAGACTATGGAGCATGTTGTTGCCGGCTGTTCAGTATTAGCTAGATCAGCTTACCTCGATAGTCTCAATGAAGTTGCACAATGTTGGCACTGACAGCTTGCTCTTAAGCCCAACTTGGTGAACCGATTTGCACCCTACCACAAATACCTACCTGACCCGGTCCTGGAAAATAGTTGCATAAAGCTGTACTGGGATCGCGAGATCACAACGGGCGTCCTCATCCGTGCCAACCGCCCCGACATTGTAGTCTACGATAGTGGTGGAAAAGTTCGCATCACGAAGCAGCTCACGAGTGTATACCAACGCATAACAAACATCACCGACTCGCGAACTGGCTAGGTGTGAGTAAGTCCGCACCCGTCTGCTCGGGAGAACATGTCGAAAGAAGTAACAACAAACTCAGGAACGTTTACTCGCGAGTAACCGAGCAAAGTGTGATTAATTATGGTTTTGACAGACAAATTAATACACACTCGACAGTAAACTACTAGTTTGCAGTCAAAAACCTTGTAAACCATAAATCTCGGAAGGGAAGCAGTTTTTTCCCAAAAATACAATATGACTCTGAGCAGCTCTGAACACGTTCATGATTCACTTTTAGCTTCGGTTACTCGGGAGCACGACAAATGCGACTAAGCCAGCGCTTTGACGCTTGGGAGTGTTTGGTTTTGTTTTTGTTCCAGTTCAGCAGAACTGTTCGCAGAACTGTTGTCTGCTTGTTCAAGCTGACATTGAAAAAGGACATACACAGCATCCAAAAAGCAGCCATTCTTGGAACCTGTTGTATAGTGAGACGGTTCCTGAATCCCCACAACTGAGCTCATTCAGCAGACTCATTAGGATAAATAAAACTGATAAATGAGATCCACAGAGCCTAATCCCTTTTGGCATACAGATTTCCCGGGATAGGTGAAAGTTTCTAGAATTTTTTGCTGAGAATTGCCAAAACTCTATAATAGTAATAAAAATAATAATCCGTTTTTTATGCGATGATAAATAACGTCAATCAAAGAAGAGTATAACCGAAACCAGAACCGACAAATGCAATAAGTAATTTTTGTTTGTTCGTATGGTTCAAATGAGAACGATAATGTAGATTTTCAAATGAAAAATGCATCCCGAGTTAAGGTAAGAATAAAAAACAAGATATCACGTTGAGTTATCCGATAACAAGCATTTAATAACTCAGTTTGTTTTCATTTTGATTTGTGGTAAGATGGCATTTTGACAAAGTTGAGAACTTTTCAAAAAGACCACTCAAGATTTCATATTCCGATAATAGATGGCAACACGATAGTTATCGAAAGAGTTAATTATATGGAGGTTTTATATGCAGATACCGATATATTTTAAAGATAACGATACCGAATGTTCACCAAAGATGAAGAAAGTGTTGTATACCATACAGTCCGCCGAAGCACCAATGTTCATGTGACTGGCAACACTGTTTAAGAAGAATGAAGAAAACATCAAGATATTAAAACTTGAGCTGAACAGAAAATAGAATGCTTAGCAACATAGGAATACCCTTCAACTGTAATCCAGTTTTTCATTAAGGGTTGAACATTTTTTAGTAGCTGACAACGCTGCTCAAGTGAAATCGATAAAACTTAGTTTTGAAAACATTTCTACATACTAAATTTGGGCTCCCTGAATCAAATATTCATGGAAATAATAACCAACTAAGACTCGAAAACACCACAGAAAACGCCTAAGTACAGGCATTTTTTAAGGAATTTCTCAAAATGAATAAATTGGTAAGCATTTCGATGATTAAATCTGTAAAAGGGATACACTTCAAGCAACTTTGTATTGATATTTATGCTCTACTTATTAGTGAAAGATAAAATCATTTGACATTGTGACATTTCACCCGAATATACGGTACAAATAAATATCAATTTAATGCCAGTTAGACTTCTGTTGTCTTTTTTAAATTTACAAAGTGTTGAAGAGGAATTGTTGTGGGGTAGTTATTTAATGGACATTGATTAACTGTAGATTAAGTAGTACATCGAAGTTCGTATGTTATACAAGCAACGGAAACGGCTCGATGACTATTGCAGATATCATGGTGTTGTCATATTTTGATGAAGGTGCTTATTGTGCTAAAAAGTTTGAATGAAAGTTATTCGTTCGTTTAGAATGACTTCCAAGTGCTCAGAGAAAAAATATGTTTCAATAAAATATGTGTGTGACAGTTTGACTTTGAGCTGAATACTCATAACTATGCTAAATTGTAAAGAGTGCTGCCAACATATTGTGCAGGATTGCTCTCAAATTGCCCGAACATTGTGGTGGATGAATTTGCATTTTCCTATGTCGGTTGCTCGATCGTCACAAATGGGGGTTTTCTTTTTCTTCATAGTGTTACGTACCAACTGAGACACAGCATTCTTATCAGCTTTCTTTGCCAACTAACCTTTTTGCATTCGTATATCGTGTGACAAGCATGAAGATATTCTATGCCCCGGGAAGTCGAAATAAGTAGATTTTCAACCTGTGGGATTCGAGCCTACGACTCTTAACTGCGCATATACCGTTACGGCCATTTGAGCCCCTCAAGGTGAGATTGAATAGAGAAATTTCTCTTGTATGATAAATATGCACTACTAAAATGACAGCAATGAATCGACAGAACCAACTTGAAACTAGAGCAAATATTCATATCATTACCGCCTTCAGTATCAGTGGAGAAATTATGAATTCAAATTTTAAAAGCTGAAATAGCAGCATAGATTTAGTTTCAGTCTGAATAGTAATCTCGCGTTGTTTCACGACAGTGTATAGAAGAAGCTCTGTGATCTTCGTTTGTGCATACGAATCCAATGGTGGAAGAAGTGCGATAGTACTTACTTGCTACGGCAGGATGTTCTCATATATTGACAATGAGTTTATGTATATCGTCGCACATTATATTCCTTCTCGTTCAATAGATCATATCCGTTCCGCCTACGAAGAAACACAGACGTCGCACTGATGAACGCGATTCTTGCTGCTGGAACAATTTAATCAGCCGAGCTGAGAATTGTGCCACTCACTGAGATCTCTTTGGTTTGCTTGAAATGGGAAACGTAACAGCTTCTGCGTTGAAAGATTAAGATTAACTCAATTACTGGAGCGAATGTGTGGTTCAAAATAAATTTATGCATAAGTTTTTACCTTTGCCGTTAATTGAAGTTATTATTCAGCGACTGATGCATCAAATAGATCGTATTCTGTTCATTTCAGACGCGTCCTTCTCTGGAAAATCTTTTTCGTCCTAAGTTTTCGAACAGTTTTTTTTTTCTTTTTTTTTAATTTCTTTATTAGTATCGTTCCAAACATTACATTCATCTCTTAAATCTAGGTGTTCTGTGTTAGACAACACTATCATCCTAATTTGGGAAAACAAATTTAAGATTTTATAAACATTTTGTTAACAACACATTACATATCATTTTCCGTAGCAGTTAAGATTTTTTACAGGTGAGTTGATTTCACCTGCTTATGAGAAAGGAAAAAAACACGTTTTCAATTTACTTAACCTAAAGTTATAACGCATTAATCGTTTTAATAGAAGATTGTTACGATTTTTGCCTGAAATTATTAATTATTTCATTTGACATTTGGTCCAATGTTTCAATGTTTCAACATTGGATATTCTATGTAACTCATTGGTACTATACCAGGGAGAAAGCCTCAGAATCTTTTTCAAATTTTTATTTTGAATTCTCTGCAGAGCTTTCTTTCTGGTATTACAACAGCTAGTCCATATTGGTACAGCATACAACATGGCTGATCTGAAAATTTGTTTGAATATCAAAAGCTTGTTCTTAAGACGAAGTTTTGATTTTCTATTAATAACACTGCGGAACACGTTTTTGTCTCCAGCACCAAAATACCGCTATTCACTTAATTAAGGGTTGCTGAATCCATTGCCGTTTTCAGAAATGTCATAGCACGTCTAGTTTTTGAGATATTGACGGTTGAAAATGCATAAAATGACTACTTCAGCCAACTTGCATGCAAGTTTGCCAGCTTGTAAGGTAATATATTGGCTTAATTTGCCACAGAATTCAAACTTTATGTGTATAACAATACTTATTATCAAAGTTTGTAATACTTTTGATGCGGAAAAGTTATTTTTTGATGGTTTAGAGAATGGTTGTATTTTGCCATATAGAAGAAACGAAGAATTTTGTATGGAGACTGCAAGCATGTTAAAAAAATCGGTTTAATCGAAATTTAATCGCGCAATTTCAATAAAATTATGTCTGAAATGAAAGTTCAAGTTCTATTCTGCATGTTTGGCGGATTAGATCACAAAAAAATTTGACAAATCGTACTTTAAATTTCATGTAAACATGAATAAAACCAGTGGTTTATACAACTTTGGCGACCTGTAGCTAAAAATTGTGACGTGCTGGAACATTTCTGAGAATGGCACCAGATTCAGCAACCCCAAATCTACTAGAGACACATAATTTGATCCTTGAGACACGCAAAAATGTCATTTTTGTTACGCTGTGTAAGCGGATAGAGACATTTTACATATTTGTTACATTTGGCTTGAATGCCCTCAATGTGATTTTTGAAAGTTAAATTCTTATCTAGCATGAGCCCTAGATACTTAACTTCATCTGACCAATTTATTGGAACTCCTCTCATCGTGACAACATGTCTACTTGAAGGTTACAAATAAAGAGCTTTTGGTTTATGTGGGAATATTCGTCCTTTGGCGGAGAGGCCTGTGTCATCCGCAAAGATTTTTGACATCCCTGAGGTATCTCAGGTAAGTCAGATGTGAAAATATTGTATAATATTGGTCCCAAAATGCTGGCTTGGAGAACACCAGCTCTTAGATAAAGTCTTTCAGATCTGGAGTTCGTGCAGTGTACGATTTGGCAGATAAATTTTAATTCTTCTAACAATGTATGTTGGAAAATTGAAGTTCTTTAATTTTTCAATCAAACATTCATGCCAAACTCTGTCGAATGCTTTTTCTATGTCTAGAAGAGCAAGACCAGTAGAACAGCCTTCAGATTTGTTGGAACGGATCAAATTTGTTACACGTAAGAGTTGATGAGTGGTCGAATGTTCATGGCGGAATCCATACTGTTCATTGGCAAAAATTGAATTTTCGTTGATGTGGACCATCATTTTGTTCAAAAAGACCTTTTCAAAAAGTTTACTGATGGAGGAAAGCAAACTGATTGGACGATAGCTAGAAGCTTCTGCAGGATTTTTGTCTGGTTTTAAAATTTTACAACCTTAGCATTTTTCAATTTGTAAGGAAAAAAAAGCTAATTGAAAACATTTGTTTAATATATCATCTAAGAATGATAAGCTAATTTCTGGAAGTTTCTTGTAGAAAATTCCATCATCGCCAGGAGCTTTCATATTTTTGATTTATTTAATAATAGTTCTAAATTCTTCCAAATCAGTCTCCCAGGAATTTTCGAAAACGTTCTCTTGATTGAGAATATTTTCGAATTCCTGAGTAACTTGATTTTCAATTGGACGAGTAAGTCCTAAATTAAAATTGTGCGCACCTTCAAACTGCATAGCAAGTTTTTGAGCTTTTTCGCAATAAGTTAGTAATAATTTGTTTTCCTCTTTCAATGACGGTATTGGCTTCTGAGGCTTTTTCAAAATTTTAGATAATTTCCAAAAAGGCTTAGAGCCAGGATCTAATTAGGAAATTTTATTTTCAAAATTTTTGTTTCTTAATTGAGCAAAAGGTTTCTTGATTTCTTTCTGCAAATCCTGCCATATAGTTTTCATATCAGGATCGCGAGTGCGTTGAAATTGCCTTCTCCTCACATTTTTAAGACGGATCAAGAGTTTAAGATCATTGTCTATAATCACGGTTTTAAAGCATTGTCAATATCAACTTTTGTTTGTAAAGAAATGTTAACATCAAGATTAGAGTCAATATATGTTTCATATATATTCCAGTCGGCTCTAAAGTAATTGAAAGTGGAGCTGATAGGATTGAGAATTGCTTCATGGGATATTTGAAATGTAACAGGGACATGATAAGAATCAAAATCAGCACGAGTAACTAATTGGCTACAAAGATGACTAGAGTCGGTTAAGACCAAATCAATCGTAGATGGATTTCTAGAAAAGGAAAAACATCTAGGGCTATCTGGGTATTGAATTGAGAAATTTCCTGTAGAGCACTCATCAAACAAAATTCTACCGTTAGAATTACTTTGAGAATTATTCCAAGACCGATGTTTGGCATTAAAGTCACCAATGACAAAAAAAAATGACTTATTGCGAGTCAATTTTCGCAAGTCAGTTTGGACCAAATTAAATTGCTGTCCACAGCATTGAAAAGGCAAATAGGTAGCTATGAAAGTATATTTACCAAGCTGTGTTTCAACAGAAACATCTAAAGTTTCAAAAACTTTAGTTTCGAATGACGAAAACAGTTGATGTTTTAAACGCCTATGAATGATGATTGCAACTCCCCCACATGCCCCATCAAGTGAATCGTTACGATAAACAAAAAAGTTAGGATCTTTTTTATGTTTGAATCCAGGTTTCAAATATGTTTCAGTAATAACTGCTATATGCACCTTATTAGCTGTAAGAGAATTAAACAGCTCGTCCTCTTTACTATTCAAAGAACGAGCATTCTAATTTAAAATACTAAAATTATTATTTATTGAATTCATTAGAAAAACGTAATTCAATAACAATTTGATTAGTAAATTTTACACCAACTTGGACTGCTTCAGTCATAGTGTTGGCTTTGAACATTGCATCAATCATTAGATTCAATTGTTCAGTTAGAAAATTAAAATCAGAGGCAGACATATCACTTGAAGTGGGTACATTTGATGATTTTCTGTTATAATTTTCGGTAGACGAAGAAGCGGAGTAGATGTTGCCTGTGGTGGTAAGGGTTTGTTCATTTGATTTGAAAGAAGTAGAATGGATACCCACAGTACGAATAGGGGAGGAGTTCAAATTACCTGCTACGATATCGGCAAAGGATTGTCCGTGGGTAGATACATTCGAAATTAAATGATTCGAACGGCTACCCGACGGAATAAAATTAGTTTGTGTATGAGCATGATTATAATCCACCTGATGGGTATGATTCCTTTTGAAGCGATTGTAACTGAAAAATGAGTATTGTTCGATACTCTACCAGGAAAATTCCGGAAACGACCCTTATCGTAACGGATATTATCTTTCATCTGCCTGGCAAGAGCCTCAACGACTCTCTTGCAAGAAGGGCAATTCCAAAAATTTAACTTATGATTGGCCCCGCAATTAGAGCACATAAACTTGATGGTATCTTCCTTCACTGGACAGATATCCTTAGCGTGAGGAGAACCTCCGCAAATCATGCAATTGGCACCCATGCGGCAATTTTTTGTTCCATGACCTTTCTTTTGGCACCGACGGCACTGAGTGGGGTTCTGGTAATTTCCTCCTGGTTTCTGGAAATGTTCCCATGTCACACGGACATCGAACATAAGTCTAGCTTTTTCTAAAGCTTTAATATTATTTAGATCTTATTTTTTGTGAAAATGTACTAAATAATATTCTTGAGAAAGCCCTTTCCGAACAATGCCAGATTCGGTTCTCTTTTTCATAATGATTACTTTGACTGGGAAAATCCAAGTAAATCGTTTATTCCATTTTTGATCTCTTCAGGTGAATTATAGTCACTTGAGAGACCTTTCAAGACAGTTCACGTTCAGTTCAGACAAACGTTCAGTTTTGTCGTCATAAGTAAAACATTTGTGCTTCTTCTCTTCAAGATGTGTGAGAAGAAGTTCGCGATCTTTAAGAGTTTCCGGCAAAACGTGACAGTATCCTTTCTTTGCGATTTGTAAGGAAACCTTGATTCCCCTAATGGAGTTCAAGATCTCCTGCCTAAATCCCACAAATTCGGAACAACTGACCACGATAGGCGGCACTCTTTGCTTCCTCACTTGAATCAAAGAGCCTAGGCTAGAGTCTGCTTCGATATGGTGTTCGTAAAATTTGTCTAGAGCATCGAACTGATTGCTCATTTCGAGACAATTATTCATTTCACCCTTGGAAGAAAGTTCACATTCTGGGGAAACGTCCTTTCTTCCATTCTTGCCACGTTTAGTGACAGTTTTAAATCCCACTTTTTTGGAAGGAAGTTGTGAATCCAGAGATTCACCCTTTCTTTTGTTTGTTGTTGCAACCATGTTTAGTGAATAAACGAAAGAAGACGTGACCTTCAAGAGGTTTTTTTTCCCAAGACGGTGTCCAAGAAGGATTACCACCGCTGGCTTTCGTCAACGGGTCCAACGAAAAATCGAAGGCACGGGCAGGGTTGCCACATTTGAATCTGTATTTTTTCGAAGATTTATCTATATTTCTGAATCCTGGAGCAAAATATCTGTATATTAAATCTGTATCACTGAAAATTGGAATAGCAATGAATATTACACAAGAAATTCAAGGAAATACCAATCATTTTCAACTACATTGCAGAACTGTCACATCTCCGATAAAATTTTAAGGTTTCCAAAAGTATGTATTTTCATTTTTGCTCAAAAATCTGTATGAATCATTATACAGATTCAGATTTCTGAATTCTGCATACAGAATCTGTAAATCTTTTTTTCCCAAATATTCTGTAATCTGTATATACAGAATCTTGGTAACAAAATATTCGATAATCTGTATATGTGGTAACCCTGGGCATGGGATCAAACAAGGATCGTAAAGGGATCAATAGTAGAAAAAATAGTATTGAAAGGTACTGTTTTAGTAGCACTGAAAAGTACCATTTTTTATTTTTGCACTGGAAATCACTGTTTTTGTAGCACTGAAAAGTACTGTTTTATTGCCTTAGGTAGTTTTTAAGAAAACTTCCAAGAGCAGAGAAAATTCGTGTACGCACAGCACGAAGGTACCGTTTTGATTCATATTCCGAACACTTAAGGCCAACAGTGATTTCAAACGCCTCTGATGGGCATAAATTAGCAGACATCTGTAAAAATTTAAATTTCTCCGCAAAATCTAACTGTAAGCTGTTGGAGGTGCCGAAAAAAATGTTAATTTGAACTCGTTTAGTATTGTTTTAACGAAAAAATATGGAACAACATTCTGATTCAAATGCTGAACACTCTGTTTATTCTGTCTCATATTCCGAACGCCTTGATTCAAATTCCGAACAGCACGAATAAATCGCATTCAAATGAATAATTTCGCAAATAAATTTATCTGAGCTGGTTCTACTGGTCTCGATTTAGAGAATCATCACTACTCCCGAAGTATAAAGAAGATTGGAAGACGTTAAAACTGAATTGCAACTGACTGCTATTTCTTTGTTATTTGGTGACATATTTCAGCGAAACATTTCAACCAAATCGTCATACAAAAGCCGAGTGTTCGGAATATGAGTCTGTTCGGAATTTGAGACAAAACGGTACCGTTTTGACTCATATTCCGAACACTTAAGGCCAACAGTGACTTTAAATGCATCTAATAGGCATAAATTAGCTGAAATTTGTGAAAATTTTGATTTCTCCGCAAAGTCTTACTGTTAGCTGTTGGGTGTGCTGAGAAAAATATGTATTTAAACTTGTTTAGTGTTGTTTTTACGTGAAGGTATGAAACAACATTTTGATTCAAATGCCGAACACTGTGTTCATTCTGTCTCATATTCCGAACACCTTGATTTAAATTCGAACAGCACGAATAAATTGCGTTCAGATGAATTACCGTTTTGTCTCAAATTCCGAACAGACTCATATTCCGAACACTCGGTTTTTGTATGGCGATTTGGTTGAAATGTTTCGCTGAAATATGTCACCAAATAACAAGGAAATGGCAGTAAATTGCAATTCAATTTTAACGTATCCAATATAATTTATACCGCAGGAGTAGTGATGATTTTCTAGTTTGAGACCAGTAGAACAAGCTCAGATTATTTTATTTGCCAAATTATTCATTTGAATACGATTTATTCATGCTGTTCGAAATTTGAATCAAGGTGTTCGGAATATGAGACAGAATGAACACAGTGTTCGGCATTTGAATCAAAATGTTGTTCCATACTTTTAAGTAAAAACAATACAAAAACTATTAAAATCAACATTATTATTACTATACCCAACAGCTAACAGTTAGACTTCGCGAAGAAATTATAACTTACACAAATATCAGCTAATTTATGCCTGTTGGGTACTCAAACTCTCAATACACTCAGGAGGGAAATCGTCACACTTACCTCGTGATCGAGCCACCAATAGCCGTGCACATCACAGCCACAAGCAGTCCGACGCAGACGAGATTGCCGACAACCGTGCACGTCACGGTCACCAGCGCAGGAAACACACCACCAGCAGCCGTGCACGCCACAGCCACCAACGGAATGCCGACAACCGCACACGTTGCGGTCACCAGCACAGGAACACTCCGACGAAGGACCACGGCCAGGATGCCGAAAATACGTTCACACTTCCAGCTTTGTGCCTCACACCTTCCAATTTCGGGTCGTGATCGCTTGCTCGCTAACGATAAATCACCAGGAGTGTAGCCTAATCGTGAAAACGACTCTATAATATTATCTTAGCAACTCCCGGCACACTCCTGTGAATCGTCGCATTAGCAATTTCGACCGAACAGCACCACCACAGCAGCTTCGCTTCACTGGAACAGCACCGCCGCACACCAATCGTTTGACGAACGAAGGAAAGAGGAACGCCGAACAAGACGCAACACGTTCACTGTCTTGCTCGACAACGCCGGCTCGGATGAGCGGCGCACACACACTCTTCGCGATGACTCGCCAACGCTGACCCGAAAGGGAGAGAGACACAGGCACACTCGTCCCCGTCTCGGCTCACGATCTCGTGGAAGCAGAGAAAAAGGAAAGGGAAAAAAATGCCAACCGATCGCCTCGTTGACCGGTCTGGCTCACTGTCACCACACTCTTCGGCTCTCGTTCAGAAAAGACTTTTACTTTTTGATGTTGTCGCGGGAATGGTTTTATTAAGACTGAATGAATATTGAAACAATGAAAGCGCTTATATATTTTTCTCTACGGCTGTAACAGCCAATCAAGTTGAAGCCCAAGCTCCACCCATTCGATGCACAAGTTGGTGGAAACCGTCTCGTTGCGTTGTTCGCTGGTATAAGATGGGCTGGTTTGGATGGATTGCTTGCATAGCTTATTCTGCACGCGTAGGGCGCGTACAATGCCAATCAGATGCATTTGAAGTCCCTGTTTGCCTTAAGTGTTCGGAATATGAGTCAAAACGGTATTTGGCAAACAAATTTTTCGGAGCTAGTTTTACTGACCTAGAAGTAGTGAACTATCGCTATGCCCGAGGTTTAAAATAAATTGGAAAATGGTTAAATTGAGTTGCAATTGACTGCCATTTTCATGTAATTTGATGACATATTTCAGTGAAACATTTCAACCAAATCTGCATACAAAAACAGAGTGTTCGGAATATGAGTCTGTTCGGAATTTGAGACAAAACGGTACGATGCGCACTGTTGATATATTTCTTTAGCACGACCACGAGCTTACGATGCGCCTAATATATATAAAGTGCACTCTGTTATAATACCAATAAAGTTTTGATAATTGTTCTTGTATTGAAAATAATTTGTTATTTTTTGTTGATTTGAATATGTCTTCAGTACTCCCCACCGATTGAAGCACTCTCTATCTGTCAAGTTTAAGAGTACTAAAAAATATTGTAACCGAGAGTATATTGTAATTTTAAACATTTTTGAAATAAGATGATTACCCTTCCATTTGCTAACTCTGAGCTTAATAGAGTAACATACAACTTTATAAACCCAGGAATTAGAGTATGCATAAATGTACGTTTATTCCTTCCTAGTGCATCGTAATCCTTACAGTATCGAATCACTTACAATTGATAAAAGGCACATTGTATTATATGGATGAAATTCGTTTCATTTTGGGTGTAGGAAAGTCAATTCCGCCAGATAATACCTGCCTATGCCGAATGCATAATATAAAACAAATCGTGGGTAATGGGAATTTCAACGCATGCGCATGGTACGCTTTCCATCCCATAAAACAAGTTCCTTTGCCGAGTTTACTTTTTCGTATGTTATGGATTCATTGCTAAGCTTTCGGTTTATATTGCTCATGTTTCTCGGTAGATTGTGCTGATAACATAATTGTAAGCTTTTTAAGTTTAATATTGAAATTATCATAAGTTTCGTTTGTAATGGAAGTACTGTTCGAAATTTGTTTTCACAAATTATAATAAATGAATACGTATTTATTTTACGCCCCATTACCTTTCTGAAATGAAACACCCTTTATCGTTTTAAATAAAAAATATTTTATTCAGTTACCATTTCGTTCAATATTTGTTATAAGTTTTTGTTTAACTAATAACCTTCCTAGTATTCATATTTATAGTTATAATTGCAATGATAATCATAGTCCTGTGAAATGTATATTAATCATAAATAGTTGCTTTTGTTATCGTTCATTCTTCTGACGATGACGCATGAGTGATTCTATCTTATCAATATCCAACGTAATCAAGGATTTTGTTAACTTAAGAAGAACAGGTTTTAAGCGTAACGGTTTGATGTTTGCTGCTGCCATAATGCTCTAATTGATGATTTGATTTTATAATGGGGAATTCTGAATGTGTTTCTCATAAGCAACATACAACTCATCTGGTGGCGGGTAGATGACCTTTTGGACCACGCAAAAATAATGAAATTATTTGTTTTATAAGAATATCATTGCATCGCTCTTTGCTTGTTGCCATCCGGGATCAGGTTATAACTCTCTATCGGGATGAAATATCACAATATCGTCATAAATGCACTCTCGCGTCATCTTACTTTGTTGCCCTGGGCTTGTCTCGCAATTTAAAAGATTCTCGGTGTTTTAATTGTTTCCAAAAGCTTCTAAATAGGTTTGCAAGTCAAAGGCTTTCTTATATTTTTTTGTTCTCTCTAACAGGCATTGCTCTATAATTTGGTTTTAGGCGTGGGAAATTGATAGGTGTCGGCGTTGTTAGGCTGTGAGTGCTCTTCCTTCATCTGGTCTAATTTATAACTAAAAAGTGCATTACGAGCTACGACACGTACTAATTTAGCGTGATTTTTTTTTCTATCAGTCGAATGAAATCATCTACAAATGAAACTAAGCATTGCTGGTTTCCAACAGAATTCAACTATGTATTTAATATTTGCTTTGCGAATGATTTTCTTACTATCCTAGAAGTGTTTTTCCTACCTTATGGTTTATGGCTTTCTGTTTCATTTTAATTAATTCAAATTTACAATCCTTCGTCGTCTTTCTCATTGTTTCGAACTAGTATTCTGTTTATTTTTTCTGTATTTAGCTTGTATAGTTTCTTTTAAATTAAAGTGATTTACTCGTATTTTATACTCTCACAATTTCATAAATTTCATATTTTCTAACTAACATGGTTTCTGTTCTCTTCCATAAAAACCCAGCATTCATTTGAGTCCACTTTGAATTATTACCATTTGGGTATTTGCTCAAAAATTTCGTTACCAAAATGTTCACTGAGTTTGTCGAGTTTATGAAAATTGAAATGGAAATCACTGTTGATGCTTTTAAAGTTGCAGGAAGTTTTAATCCTAGGAACATCAACTGAAAGCCGTTACAAATTTGAATCGTCTTAAATATTCACTAGCTTCTCCTGTTTATGAAGTTTTTCAGACAGTTTTTAAGTTGAAATACATCGATGAACGAATTTGAGGAGTAGATTTTTAAATTCTTAGATACCTTTTCAAGAAAGACTTTAAATTATCTTTCAAACAGAGTTTCAAAACTGTGATGATCTCCAGAGTGTGGAAACGTGCATTTCATTGGTCGGGGCAAAACTATCAATTTTAAAATGATCAACAATTATGGAAGTCTGTTCAATTGTACTCTTTACCAACTGTATTCACAATTGCAACATCTTGTTAGCGATAAACATAAAAACATCGAATCGATCATTTTTCTACCTTTCTGAACATTTGTTTCTGCCTCTGAAGTCACTCATTTTAAGCAGTGTTGCCAGTTACATGGATATTTGTGCATCAGTAGAATGTATGTAATTGATTTGATTGGTTTTCCTGCCACCGTCAAAAGCATCAACCGGATCCCATTTCATGTTAATTGACTCGAATTATTCTCCTTCAGCACATTCAAAAATACCAGTTGAGAACAAATCCCCATATCTAGATTCTTTCAAAACGCAACACACAGATCGCATTTTAGTTCATCATTTGTACACAACGTTTAAACAATATCATGGTAGTTTGGGTCATCCCTAATAACTGAGTATGGATTGGACGTATGTTTTCTATAAGTGTGACTCTTTTTAGTGTACTCTTTCATATTTGCCATTATCAACCTTCTCCCCCTCCAATGATCGCAAGACCTGATGGTTCTATGATAATAACATAAAAATGCCTCCTTCCAAACTAAGGCCTGTGTAGGCGAACCCTTTCATACACAATGTAAATTATAATTTTATGTTTGTTCGATAATACAGGTTAATTCGAAATGATCCGACGATCATTCAGCTGATTTCAGCCTTTTTTACCGAATAGGAAAGTTGACCATCCTTCGATTTAATTTCGTTTTGTTAGAACAGGAATAAGGTATGTTTTTTTTTTTTCGTTGGCCAAAATTGTTTAAAGGTATGGAATTTAATTGTTTTAGGCTGATTTTGATTCCTTTACGATCGAGGTTTGGTTTTAAAAATGTTTTGTGTAGATTTGCCGGTGAACTCGTTCCCAATTTACTAAGATGAAATTTAAACGTGAGACTCATTTTAAAACGCACAAGAGAGATGAATGATAAAAGTCTATGGTTTTCGATGAGTTGTGAATAGTAGAAACTTAGGCGCTACTTTTCTGGTAGCTTTTATATCGGCATGGTCGTTGATCTTAGTTTTATTTGTTTCTTAAGTGAATGTTTGCTATTTTTCGGAGGAACAATTCGTAGTTTTGAAGTTCAAAAATACTCCCCAGAAGTTACAAAAACGTCTGTTGATGTTTTTGGCTCTTTCCGATCTTACTTAATATATCAAAAGCCGAAATACTGAAAGTTCAAATAAAACTCATAACCGTTCATTCGTTTCGATTATCCTATCGGTATTTCCTTGTTTATTCTAATATCTTCATTTGTGAATTTTTAATTCTTCATTCTTTTCATTTTTGCTATGTACATCTATTGCCTCTTGACATTCCTTATAAATAAAGGTTTTTCAGTTAAAGCACGGTAAATGTCATATTTATTTTTGTTTCAATATAGTCATTTATTTCATTGGCCTTTCCCGCAGTTGTTCAATCGATTCAGTTAAACTTATGAAATACATGTTAAATATATTATACACATTCGTCTCCTGTTTTGAAGTTTCTCTTAGCATCAAGTTCGAAGCGGTCCCAGGATCGCCACAAAATCGTTTTGGTTTGGTAGGATTTCGGTTTCTTGTAGTTTAGGTAGGTAGTGTCACTATTGGAACTGTCGTCCACATTGGACGACTCCTCTGTTGCACTGTTTGTCTATTAGTTTGGTTCCCCGTATCGGTTTCACTGCATCTTACGGTCGGTGCAGTTACTCAATTGGATGTCGACGCAGAATACTTCAATTATAAATATTAAACCTACAGGTTTTGCAACATTGTTGCTGGTAACGATGCAGTCTACATAGGCCCATTGTTTTTACATTTCTACAATATTTCGATAAGTCTTTGCATTCTGAGGCTGAAATGAAACATTATCAATTGAGGTTCCTATAGACAAGATGAATCGTCCAATACTTACGATTAGAAATACAAGGTGGTCCTTTACAAACTTTCATCACGGCAGGTCGTGGCTGATCTCTACATGCGTTACCAGCCGGCTTTTTGGTACCGTACCAGACACACTGCAGTATCCTGTATTTGATGCCCTGGCCACCGCATGCAGCATTGCACTGTAAGCAATCGTAATCATGTACTATAATATAAGTCCTAAAACAACTAAAAGTCCTCCAACCTCTGACCAGGGCTCCACCCGCCAGACGCCTTTGCACATCTCGTTGTAGCATTCCTGTTTGGTGACAGGTTTCTCCAGATCGTCACACCGATCGCTACTGCTGACGTTGCCGAACTTGCAGAATACGTCCCGCTTCTGTAGGGCCGTATGCCATGCAAAACACTTGGACTGCAAACACAGAGACCATTCGGTGGAAACCCATCTGGGACAGTCCACATTGCCGCATTTTTCCACCGTTTCCGGAATGACGAGACCGGCGTCTTCGCACAGGCTGTTGTCCACCGTGTAGGACGTGTTGGTCATCTGGACCATACAGCGGGCAGATCGGAGCTGAAATATAAGATGAGAGAATATTAAAAAAAAAATGGAAGAATGGAGAATGGTAGAGAGAAAACAGTAGTTTTCGCAACCATTTGCAGAATGATGATTTCTACAGTGCGAGTCGTTCATTTGTTCAACAAGGCTTGCCAAGTTGGATAATTACGACGAGTGCTGTAAAAATCGAGAGCTACAACGAGTTGCGTACAAAATTTGTTGCAATTTCTGAAAATTGTTGGGTAATGATTCATTACGCAATTCAATATAATGTGTAATGAAAACGCATTGCGTACTAATTATTACGCTACTGGTTTCAGTTACGTAATAGTAGTTTTAGCAATTTCTCATCGTAATAGGCTGTTTTTCATCACGCCAATCTGTCATGAAACGGCCTACTTTCCTGCAAACCAGTGCTGTAATGATTCATAACGCAACGCTTTCTCATTACGCAATGTTTTGAGTTGCGTAATGAATCATTACACAACCATTTTTCAGAAATTGTAAAATGATGTTAAATGTATTCCTATATAATAAGTGGTCTTCTACGAAATTGCAAAAAAAATGTTGTACGTAACTCGTTGCAGAACTCGATTTTTACAGCACTGGTCGTAATTATATAACTCGGCAAGCCTCGTTGGATAAATTTAAGACTCGTGCTGTAAAAATCATCACGGAAAAAGTTGCAGAATGATGATTTTTACAGCACGAGGCTTGCCGAGTTGAATAATCACGACCAGTGCTGTAAAAATCGAGTTCTGCAACGAGTTACGTACAACATTTTTTTTGCAATTTCGTAGAAGACCACTTTCAACTTTCATTTTAACAAGCTCATTAATATGAAAAAAGGTAAGCACTATTCATATGTTGAAAATGTTTCGCCAAAAAATGTTAATTAAAACTTAATAAGAGGAAGGAGGGGAAATTATCTCTATGAACTTTCGAGAAATCACTGACTATGCGTGTAGATCTCAAAGCCTATTCCAAACCATAATGGATCTGTTCCAGCACGTCCCAGTTTTTAGCTACAAAATTGTATAAAACACTGGTTTCACTGATGTTTACATGAAATTTAAGGTAAACTTAATATTTTTTTGTCGTCTAATCCACCAAGCATGTAAATAGGACTTAAACTTTCAATTTAGATATGATTTAGTTAAGTTGCAGATAAAATTTACATTTAATCGATTTTTTAACATGCTTGCAGTCTTCTCTTATATGGCAAAATACAATACTTTTATGAAACACCAAAAACAACGTTTGACCATCGGGAGTATCACAAACTTTGTTGACAAATATTGTTATAAACAATTTGAATTTTGTGGGAAATTAAACAAATAAATTGCCATATAAGTTCAAATTTTGCATTTTCAACAGTCAATATCTCAAAAGCTAGACGTGCTATGATATTTTTGAAAACGACAATGAAATCAGCAACCCTTAATTAAGAAAAAAAGCGCATGCTATGTCTGAACTAAACGATTATATAAATCGAATGTAAATCGGATATTTTCTGGCTAGAGATCAATATTTGGTCCGGGGACGGACCTGGTGTAGTGGTTAGAACACTCGCCTCTCACGCCGAGGACCTGGGATCGAATCCCATCCCCGACATAGTCACTTATGACATAAAAAAGTTATAGTGACGACTTCCTTCGGAAGGGAAGTAAAGCCGTTGGTCCCGAGATGAACTAGGGTTAAAAATCTCGTTAATAAAGTCTAAAGGGCTAAAAATCTCGTTAATAAAGTCAAACCAACCAACCAACCAATATTTGGTCCATATTTTCATAATCGGAAAGTTTTAAGATATTTCATCGGAGAAATTTAATTATTTTTTTTCCATTTTCGGTCTATTTTTCATACTAAAACCCATGAAAATCACGTTTTTCTATGCTTTTAAGCCCATACAAAATGTATGGAAAAAATGCTGCGATACATTATTTCAAAACTTTCCTATAATGGAAACATGGACCAAATATTGATCTCTAGCGAGAAAAATTCCGATGTACCGTAATCCGGGGTAACATTGATCGGAATGTCCCTTCTAATAAGAAGTTCGATTCAACATTTATCTATGGGATATTTTTAATGCATTAATGACTCTTCTCTTTCTTATATTAATCAGCTAATATAAATTAAGGTTTTTGTAAAAAAAATAGTTTTGTTCATAGATATTTTTTTCAACTGTTCGAAACAATCATTTCCATGACCATTGATGACACTACCAAACATTGATGTGTCACATGAGTTCTGCAAATGATGAAAGCAATTTAAATGCGTTATTTACTTGAAATGGCATAGCCAAAAACTATTCCGTTGTCAATATTTTCATAAACATAGTCAATACTGCAAAACTGTCTAATTACTTAGGAGAATGTAGAATTTCCTTAGAAAATTGCCTACCGTTAGGCGTATTCCGCAGTTCAAGGTGTTTTTAATTTTAAAATAACTCAAAAGGCACATGACTTGTAAAAGTTTGGACTTCGAATTTGGCATCAGGGGTCATGAATTTAGCAAGTAGTGATATTTTCGATATTACCTATTATTGTTTACATGGATGATCAATGTTACCCCCTATCAGCTTAATCAAAAAATCACATAAAATATTTTATTAAACATGCTTAAAACATTCAGCAAACAAAATACAGTTTATAGGCACGAGCAATGGGTGCTAGTACTTGTTTTAAAAATATAAAATTTGCAATACTTGCATTTTGAAATAAAAATTTCAATTATATTAAAAAAAGATCAATGTCACCCCGGATTACGGTACATTCGATTTTTGAAATCGTCTGGTTCAGACATAGCGTGTAGCGGTATTTTGGATCTTGAGACAAAAACGTGTTCTGCAGTGTTATTATGTATTCATGATTGACTGACTTTTTAAACTTGAATTTATGTAAAAATACACTTCATTAAACGAGATGTTAGCGTATTTTAACATGTTAAAGAAGCACATTTTCTAATGTAATTGCATCCTTACCCGATAACCGCTGCCATTGGCGCCGCAGGTTTGCGAACACTCCGACCATGGCGTGGTCATCCACTCGTACTCGATGCTCTCCAGGGCAGCTGCTCGTTCGGCATCATAGCTGCTCGGATCGTCACCACCATCATCGCCGGTATCTTTGGACTTGAGCAGCTCGTAGATGTTGAACGGCCTCACCGGTTCGTCCTTTTCGGCCCGCTCCGAGTCCAGGTGGCTGTATTCGTGCTCCATCAGCAGCTGATGTCCTTTCGAGTTGGAAAATGTCTGAAATGGCCAGAGAAGCTGCGATCCAACGAGAAACGGTAAATCGACAGAGTCATGCAAAAAAGAGAGGAACAGGTTGATGCTGTTAATTAAACTTGTTACGATATCGGGTGGGGAATATTTTGGAACTTCGAGAGGATATCCACTTGAAAAGGGGGTTTGATTGAATGAGTGTGTGGAGGTGCATGGAAGTGGGAAATGTGAAGTCAACAACATCAATTCAGGAAAAAAGGTATCATCAATATACAGTGACGAAATTTTGCAGACCAAACTCGTCAGTCAGCTGCAATTCGATGGGACGGTTTGTTTTGACGCCATCACTTGGCATTGGATGTTGATTTCATTTGGAAATGAACACAGTTGATGAGATTTTTTCCTTTGAAATTGAATTTATCATATCCATGAGAGTCGATTCGTTCCATGTCAAATTGGCAAGTTGTATTTGAATTGAAGATAATTCATAGTTAAATAATCCAGATACATGCATACCACATTATTATTGAACTTGATTGAACCTAAATTTTCTTTCACAGGGTTTTAGTTTTTGGTGAAATATTCTATCGATGAAAACTTGAAAAAATCATAATATAATGTCCTAGAAAGATCCACTTCAAAGAGTATAATTGCATTTTTTTTCAGTAACCCAAATTTTACTAGAGACATTTCAAGTTCAGTAATAATGTAGTTCCATGTATGCGAGAGCCATTATTGATTAGATAATGAATTCATTTTTTGACACCTTCTCTTCCAATTGATATTGAGAATGAATACCAAATGACAGGAATACTGGATCTTCAAGATTTGTGACAAAATTTCACAATGAGGAACTCGATCAGATATTTTTTGAACCCATTCACCAATTGGACATGGAATGACTCAATAAAAATTATAAAAACCAAACATCAGATTACTCAATCACACTGAATACATCTCCAAATGTGGGCCTTCGCTTTCATACATATATGTGGCGAGGTGGGTGGATCGATTTCAGGAGCCAATTATTTTCGTTTCACTTTATCCTGTTTCGGAGGGTGCTTCGTGTGCCAAAATCAACAGCTAGCTACCGCCAAATCAAACAACAATCAAATATGTAGATTGAGGGTGCGTGGAAAACAAAACTGTGATTGCTAGAGGTGTGCGTTTGTGGTGGTTTGGTGAAAATGGGAGCCGTCGCGTCGACTGACCAACATATTTGGGGCGAAAATGGGGTGGTGTTGTTGGAAACCGTGAACATGAAATGGTCGCACATTAACACGTTGACAAACATGTTTGGGGATTTGTTGTTTCGGGGCGGGTTAAAGTGGAACCAAAGTTAATTAAAGGAAATTACCTATTTGTGTCCATGTGTGGAAAAATCGGTGGTTATGGTGGTGGTGGTGTTGGTTATTGTTGGTAGTAGTAGTAGTTTTGGGGTTACCGGGATAATACAATGTAATAGAAAAGATGGGTTGAAAAAAAATTCGAGGTATAATATCGTGTTTGTGTTTTTTTCATGTCCGGTTAACATTAAACATTAACAAGCAGTACAAAAGGCGAATGAAAATAAAATATCTATAGTAATTCCCCCATCATAAGCGTTTTCGATTACTTTAGGTACGACTGAACAGCGCTATTGTATATTATTTCATATGAGATTGCAGTCAGTTTGATCTGTTTGCTTAGCAACAGGCATCTACGTGTATCGAACAACTTATTAAGGAATCCAAAAGCAAGGAGGTGTCAGTGAACGTAAAGGTTATGAGTGAAATCAAAAAATGCGGTTCAAAAATCTATTCAGTTCCACACCGCTCGTCCGGTTTTAGGTCAGATTTCTAGAGCCATTACTATGGGAAAATCAAGTAATTGATACAATCGCTCATATTTTTTGCCCACAGTTTTCAAAACTATCCTACTGAATACTCTACTGTTCTTAAGCTTTTCAACAGGGTTTATGGACAAAAGGTCGAAAGACAAAAGGTCGAAAGGACAAAAGGGCGAAAGACAAAAGGTCGAAAGGACAAAAGGTCGAAAACGATTTGCATGGTGGGAAATTTTTGTTAGGGGTTCTTTTCATCCAACGAGAAAAGTATCATAATTCGTATAAGATTGTTCTCTGTTGCTTCTCATACGATTTGCATCATGTAAAAATTCTGTAAAAACAAAAATTGAAAGCCGTCTTCATGAAAGATTTCTTTTTACATCCCACTTAGCGGAAAAATGAATGTTAGCTTAAACATGAAAGTAATCTGTTGGATATCAAACTATTCTCCATTGAATGGAATCAAAATATGCCACGGATTTCCAATAGCGCAGTACATTTACAACAAGTAGATGGAGGGATCGCAATTTTTATAAATTCTTTATTAGAAACAGTGTACATTCATGCAACATATATTTCTATAGCTAAGCTGCATGTCTGGGCAAAATTAAAAAAAATCGTTTTGAAGTTACGCCCTTTTCATTGTATAAATCCACAAACTCATAGGAAATCTGTGATATTTAAACGGATTTTCATTGGCCGTGATTATCAGAAGAAATTAACCAACAAAGTTAAGTTCACAATACGTGTTTTCAGTTTTTTGTAGCTTCTTAGTGGAGTTTTGAATGAGAAGATCGTCGATATTTTAAGTTACGTTCTTTTTGAAGTATAACTATTAAAACCACAAATTTACAATAGATTAATTAGGCATTCTAATACCGATAATCATGTTCAAATGTTTTCAATGACACATTGCACTAACATTATTTCACAATTGACTGCTTTTTCATAGGCTCAAGTGGTATAAGGCATTACGGAGCCAATTTAGTATTGTTATTATTAGTCATAAAATATTGTTGTAACACAACTAGCTACCCCTGGCTGTCATGACTGCCCCTGGCTGTACTGCACCAGAACTTAAACCTCAATTGCTGAGTTGCACTATTGGTCAAACTCTTGTACTCTAGACCACTATCAATACTTTTGTGATTATTTGTTGTATACATTACAACATTTAAATTTTTCACAAGTCTATAGTTTTACCTGTGGCTTTCCCGGTCTTCTTGACCTCACAAACACGTAAGGGTCCTAGATGAATACAATAGAGAAAGAATTTTATAAATCAATCAATTTATACTCAAGCAACTCGTGAAGAGTAAGCCTCAATACTTGAAATACATTTAAGAAAAGTAAAAAATATTCGGTATTGTTTGGATTCACTGATTTTAAAATCATAACACTTGCAGAGCTTAATTTTACATCTCTTCCTAAAAAATCAATATTCAAATCAAATCTGTGGGCTTCGTGGCCGCGCGGTTAGTGTTACCAAGCATCTAACCGCATCGAGTCTTAAAGTGTGGGTTCGATTCCCACTTCAGTTCGGAAAAATTTTCGTCAGGAATTTATTTCGACTGTGCCCCTGAGCGTTCCCAGTAAACACGCCATCATATATGATGGGATATAAGAGTACAAATGTGGAGGCGATATACGCACATCTTGTACGCAGCCTTATGGCGCATGTACGTATATCGCCTCCACATTTGTACTCTTATGCGCCATCGTATACGAGTTTGTGTTTACTGGGTTGCATGCTAGTCCGTTGTCTAGTGCGGTGCTTCCTTCAAAGGGCAATCGTCCAGTTGAAGCATTAACGTATCGGTGTCATTTAAAATAAAAAAAGACCTCTCTTGAAAAAATTTTACCTTAGAATTCCGATTTTAATTTCCCCGAATGTCAATAACCCAGGCTATCGACATGATGGAGACACCATCTACTATGGTGACAGAGGGCTCGATTGGCTTGTCAGATAGATCGGGCCCGGGACATCCTGTCTACTGCAAATCGCTGCAGTTGATACAGGGCATGTCCATTGCCTGCAATAACCCGAGAGTCATCATCCTAACGCATCATTATGCTGAATGCTAGTGTCCTGAATTTCATAATACAGACATAATACATTGAATGACATTGTCCGTGATAATGGAATTCGAAGTAATTCCATTCTAGGAACTGGAAATCGAGTTTATGGTCTCCAGATTCATTCATTTCAGCATTCGAGGTAATGGAATTCAGAGTTAGGGACATTAAAAAGACTTCACCCCCAGTTTTGTTACCGGAAAATCTTACATTGTTCTGTGGCCATGTTGATTGCCTGCTTATATCTACCATAATAGGTTTGAATACTAGACAAATATCTGTAAATTTTCATTTATTTTTTTCGATCGCAAACTGAGCCTGAGATGTTGAGACTCACCCGCTGCTCTTATCAGTGAAGACAAACGAAAATAAATCGTACCTTGCTAAACAAAATTTTCGTAGGAGACAAAGACAAATATTTAAAATTAAGCTCTGTAAGTGTTACGATTCTAAATTTCATTAATATGAATGAATGAATGAACAAAATAATAACGGATGTTCTATACTTCGCATATATTTTTTTCATCAGTTAATTGCTTCACCAAACTATTCAGAATATTTTTGTTAAAAACTTTTTTGGATACATGATGAAATTGGCTCCGTAATGCCTCATACCACTTGAATCTATGAAAATTGTGAAAGACTTTTGCGGCATGTAAGAGCAATGTTTGATTGAATACATTTGAACATACTTAACGGTATTATAATTCCTAATTAATATTTGAAAAATTGTGTCTTAAATAGTTACACTTCTCAAACGACGTAACTCCATATTTTGTTGATCTTCTCAATAAAAACTCCACCTAGAAGTTACAAATAACTAAGAACACAAATTTTGAATCAAATTATGATGGTATATTTCTTCTGATATTCAAGGCCAATAGAAATCCGTTCAAATATCTCAAATTTCCTATGAATTTGTGAATTTATACTATCAAAAGGGCGTAACTTCAAAATGGGCCCAGCCATTTTTTTTTAAATTCTGCCCAGACATGCATTTTAGCTATAGAAAACAGGGGACTGACACGGCTGTCATCCTGCATACATTTTGGCTCTTCCTCACATCGTTTTGGTACCCACTTTTTGATCGGTTTGCCCTAATCTTGCTCCTGATTTTAGAGTATACGGCTCATACGCTGCTAGTGCTAGATTCTGGCAATTAAACATATTGCTTTGAATCGTCGTATTTGATGACGCTTTTCATTAGTTCATCATTTTGTTTAATGTTTTACGCATCAGCAAGGTATAATTGATGTCTCCTACCCATAAAAACATATGTTTTGTCCCTCCCAAAATAATCAAAACAAGAACACTGGACGCCATGTTGAATTGATGTTGGGTTGGTAAATATTGGCTCATGCCACCCCCCTGATAGAAAACGACTGGTGAGCACAGATTTGATGGAGATTTTTTTCTGATAATAACTGTCAGGGGAGCACCGTGGAAGTAAATTCAGTTTGTATTGAAAGGAAGCTTTCAGAAGAAAGAAATTGAAACTTAATGAACATATCACCTCCTTTTTCGGATCTCAATCATTTCAAAAGTAATCAACTTTAATCGGGAGATTAACGAGGAGGCATTTGAACAGTTTTATTCAGAAACGTACTGTTAGTATCACCAGTTCTACGATTGGTACGTACTCTCTCCAACGGTGCAAAAACTACTTTCGCGTGGAGTGATGTTGTCCGGCATGTCTCCGAAGAAGCACAAGAAATGCGGAATAATTACATCAGAAGATTCTGGGAAAATCATGCCACAGAATTCAATTGGACTGTAAATTTTGTATATGTATTTTGTACGGCTTATGTTGACTTCCAACCCGATGATCTCGCTTAGGAATAGATTAAATACTGGTAGAGGAAAATACGATGACTTCTGCAAGAAATTCTAAGTTTGTCGAAAACAACTGAAAAACGATAAAGGGTAGGTGTACGAGTTATGGACATAGTGGTTCCCTATTTCGCCATACGTGATTACTTTAATGTCCTCAAATTTTGAAAATTTGTGTGCAGAGTCGTTCGCTGTCACTATCAACGCTTAAAATTTGCTGATTTGTACAGGCTGACTGCGATACAATTTGGATCAATCTATATTACATCAACATTATGCAATCTACTCCATCACTAGTGCATTGATAGCGATACACTATGGATATCATCTTCTTTCTGGCGTTACGTCCCCACTGGGACAGAGCCTGCTTCTCAGCTTAGTGTTCATATAAGCACTTCCACAGTTATTAACTGAGAGCTTACTATGCCAATGACCATTTTTGCATGTGTATATCGTGTGGCAGGTACGAAGATACTCTATGCCCTGGGAAGTCGAGAAAATTTCCAACCCGAAAAGATCCTCGACCGGTGGGATTCGAACCCACGACCCTCAGCTTGGTCATGCTGAATAGCTGCGCGTTTACCGTTACGGCTATCTGGGCCCCTATGGATATCACTGATGGGTTAATTTTAGCCTTAAATTAAGCAGATTAAATGGCAATTTATCAGTACGATTTATTTGACAGTGTTGCAGATAGATTGAAACTATTTGTTGGTCACTGAAAAACATTAATAGCATGGATAATTACCACGTGATCACTCATTCCGCAGTGATTATGATCTAGAGTGCGATGTCGCATCTCTGATGTTGGTTGTCAAATCAAAGTGATATTGATAGCTCGCAAGTGATATTGATAGTTTTAGATCATCAGCCATCAGCTAATATAATTAATATTAAGCAACTCTGTTTTTGTGTGTTGTAGAAGTTAGATTTAAGATATATCTTGATGTTGAAACATTCAAAAAGATTTAAAATGTGAAAGTTGTCAAAATTTTGCATATGGCCAAATAGGGAACCACTATGGCCATAACTGGTACACTTTCCCTACTTCATATTTCTATATAAATACACGTGTTACATTTGGTTCGATGTGCTTAGGTAGCCATGACTTTAGTGATGTGAACATGTATGAATATTCAATAAATATGAATTTATCACACATCGTCTATTTGTAAAATCGAGATAGAAAAATATCATCTTCTCCAAATTTTGCTCACAGGCACTTGAAAGACTGCATAATCATTTGGTGGAAAGATATATTTTTTTAGGTGCTCATAGTTAAGATACAAGGCATACAAAATAGCTAATTTTAAGATGAAAAACTCAAATAACATGAAAACCATAAGAAATACATCTTTGGTAGGTTCAGCAAAGTTGTTGCAAATGATAAGTATAAAAACTTTGTAGAACATAGACCAATAAAACCTGAATATAAAACACTTAAGAGCAAAAAAACGATTTTTTTAAAATACTTAATAATCTTGGCTTTTAAGCAAAACCAAGAAAAAGTTTATTCGGCAAAGTTGTTTCTATGATCATTTGCTACAACATTGCTGAACATACCAACTTACGATTAGTTGAAATTTAAAAAGTTGGCGTATACGTCACTCTTGCGATCACCGTAAAAAAATCTGATCTGTACATTTTGTAGTACTGAAAATTCTGAACATATTCTCAGAAGAAACTATGGCTCTAAAATTAACAAATCTTGACGAAAACCTCATGTCCGTCTATATTAGCTTCCTGGACCAGTGTGCATTGCCAGTGAGACGAAGTCGTCGTGACTCCCAGCCTGTGAGCTTCCAGGGAAGGAGTTCCCTATGGTTCCTGCTCGCATCTGGCTAGGTCACTGCGGGGATCTGAGAATATCCAACATTCCAACCTCCTTCCATACAGTCCACTGTGCATCCAACACCCCATATTAGTAGTATGATAGCTCAATAAGACCAAATTAGCAGGCTAGTGGTTACTTGAGAAATTCTTCGGCATGAGCGGCTTGGCATTTTGTTTCAATAAGACTATTAGGACAACCTATTTGTCTCCTATAAGATACATGGTTAGAGGGCGTTATAGGAGACACAAGGTTATGGAGTGGGGTGTTTTGAGAGATAGCACAGAACTGTCTTCGGCGAAGTTTCAGTTCTCAATACGATCTACATTTAGGAGTTTAGGATCATCTTTTTAATCTTGGAGACATTAGGAGCGTTTTTTTGAACTTACACTGTATGATCCTTGAGGGATAAGAATGTAACCTTTGGAGTATATGATATCTCTAGACCCCGATGATTTGGAAGTTTGGTGTTTTGGAAAGAGTTGTTCAATAGCTTAAGGGCTGAAATGCGGAGGTCACTTAGATACGGAATTCTGCCACCAGGCAGTGCTAGTGTGCATGAATCTTTTGTTTTGCGGATATCTCAGGATCCTTACGACTTAGAAAGACGGAGTCTTCGGCAAATTTGTCCAGTAGCTCAAGGATTATTGTTATCTTTACCAAAAGAGTCGACACTTGGTAGGCAAGGCTAGTAAGCATAAAATTTTAGTGCTGCCAGTATCTCAAGATCTTGACAACTTCTAAAAATGGCATCATCGGCAAATTTAATCAGTTAGTCTGAGGTTATAATTTTTCGAGCTTATTGATTCAAAATTTTACCACCAGGTGGCTAAGTGATCCTTAATATTTTGTTTGCCGATATTTCAGGAGTCTGAGCAATTAGAAAGATACACTGAAATGAATTTTATTGTAGAAACTATTGAATCCATGGTAAAATTAAGAACTGCACCAACGATTTTCAACCGACTACATTAATCTGTTAACTCTACTAAAACATAGTCAACATTACTACACAAGAAAATATATTCTGTTTATTTAACCAGAGTTGTAGTATTTATGACTAGAAACATTCTAGATTTAACAAGCTTGGTATTATACTTTAGACCACACTGTGTTGTACGGTGGGATGCTACTATGGACATAGTCATTTTTACTACACTTCTCAGTGATTTTTACCAGATTATAGTAAAGTTAACAGATTTTTGTAGTCGGATGAAAATCATTGGTGCAGTTCTTAATTCTACTATGGATTCGGTAGATTGTACAACAAAATTTGTTTGCGTGTAGTTTCCTTGGAAAAGTCGTTCGGTGGCTCAAAGATCCATGTTTGATCCATAAGTTTCAAGATTTAGCATAGGCACAGAGTCAGGATTCTGAGATATCTGCAAACAAAAATTGTATGTTCAATAGTGTCCCCTGCTGGGTAAATCTCGAATCTTTTGATAGGATGCTAAGAAATCTCGCATAACTTATTAATAATTTTAATAGAATATTCTACTGTTGCGACAGATCGTGCTATATCAATCTCTTAAAAATATACAAGAATAATTTAGATTTTTGTGTTATGCCTTATTTATTTCTCAAGAGAGATGCGTGTACTATTCGAATAATAAAAAAAAACAATAATTTGAAGCAAATATGAGTCATGCAGTTTCAGATTACGAGTCATGCAACAACTCAACCGTACTAAAGTAAGTCAAACGCTACGTAATAGAAGTAGAGTTTCAACCGGTGTAGCGAACGAAACATTCAGAAATTTATGAAGGACAAGGCACGGGGCGTAACGAGCGGATATAACGGTTGACAGTCTGGTGCAACTGCCTATCTCACCTGCAAGCTGGCCAACAAGTGCTGAAAGTGTGGCATCGGCATCGTCCGAGTGCCGGAGCTAGCCGCTACTGCCGCATCGGAAGCGACCGTGCTATCCGAGGCGGTCATTTGGGAATGGGACCTCAATATCTCCTAATGGGACGAGTTTTTCGAGTGTTACGGTATGGGGGTTTGCCAATTTGGTTGGGTTGGTTTTGTTTCGTATTACAGGGTAGCAGTAGAGAGAAAGACCATTTTAGTTTGCAATATGTAAAGAAAGGAAACGATTAGTTACAATTAGCGTAGTTGTTAGTTGCGCAAGCTACTTGCTACGTTTTAGCTGGAATGTGCTACATTTCTGCTTAGCTTACCTCGTCTTCCATCACGCTACTCTCAGCGTTCTGGACTATGTCAGGTGGTTGTCGTTGTCTATTTTTCCCTCGATTCCGATCACGATTCCGTCTGCCTCTGTTGATTTCAAGTTATGCATTATTGGACACTTAATAATAATATAAAAAAAAACTGTTTTACCCTTTCTCATCACTCCGGTTCTGTGACGCCACGTATGTATGATCTCTCAGAGCATTCAGCCCCACTCCCTCTCGATGCCTTTCTCTGTCTTCATCGTGATGTTGCACTCCTCCAGGTTTGGCTTTCACTGACAGTTTAAGATCCGCATGACTGAGCCCTGCGTGACATGTGTAGACACCGGCCTCTTTGAACGATACGTCGATGATCCGCAGAGCGCCCTTCTTGGAAATTTTGATCTTTTTCGATTTGATCAATGGTGTTTGATCCTTGCTCCACCTTATTTTTGTTCGATTGAATCTCTTAACTGGACACTTGATTTTGATTTGGGTTCCGAAAAACACGGTAGCTGCACCACCGATCTTCAGAGTAATTTTGTTCTTCTTCGGGTCATGCTGGATGAACGTAGAGTTGGTACCAGCAATAGGAGGTCGCTGATCTTCTGGAGCACATGCTTTGGTATTGCAAGGTTTTTTGTCTGGAGGCTTACTACTTGGACACATAGAAGCAGGACGTTCAACCTTGTGTTCTTGTGCCATAATCTGCTTACACTCGACCCGGCGTTCCTTGATTCCTCCTCCGCATGGTCTGAAATGAAGAATTTGTCATAAATATCCCAGTCAATAAGCTAATAATTTATCTCATACTTTGAACACTTGCTCCACTCCGAAACCTCCCATCGAACAGGACAATCAATGATGTTACAGTACTGCCGATCCGGTTGCGGCTTCGTTGTGCACATACTATTTGGTACGATCATAGTGTTTTCTCCACCTCGTGTCACTTCATGAATGCAGGTGACCTCGCGCGTTTGAATCCCGAACCCGCAGGATTTTGAACAGGGGGTGAATTCAGAATAATTCCACCGAGGTGGACATGGAATGTCGTTACACGTTCGTATCCGAGCTTCCGGCTTTGTTTCCGGGGAGCACAGGAATGGCGACACAATTTTTCCCGTGTCATCTCTTATGCAGTTGATGATGAGCTCTTCGACTCCTCCTAAGCAGGAAGCACTACAGCTCGTGTAGCCTTCTTCTCTCCACGAATAAGTCTTACCAGGTACAGCTGCTTGCACTTTGATTCCATCCAAATTTTGGCGATTACCATCCCTGAAATACCAAAAATATCAGTGTAATCATTGTAAACTATTTTAGATTTCATCGATTATACTTCAAGTATGATTCCTCAAAATTGTGCGAGTACGAACAAGGCTCCATCACGCACCGTTCTACTTCGTCCAGTGGTTTGTACGAATGGCACAATGAATCATTGAGCGTTGCGACACGCTTGGAGAATTCCAGGAAAATCTTGCACCTAAATGGCTTCCGCCGGATACCTTCTCCACACGTGACGCTGCATGGAGACCATTCCGTGTCCTGAATGAACCTATTTGGGAAAGAAAAAAAAACATAAATAGCCATCAATTAAACCAATAGCAACAAGCCAAACCACAAGGGGCGCTTCATACATAAATCAAAAACGAGTGAATCGTTCAATTATCTTCATTGACACGACCAATAGTGCACTGATGATTATCGTGTTGGCAACCGCCGGATTATGTCCCTACGGAACAGCACGGTTTTGGTTCCCGGCGTTACGGATAGTTCAAGGTTGGTGAGATGGTCGTTTGATGTGGCAGTGGTAATTAGGGTTGATTGAGTTATACGATATCGCACTGCCAAGGCCACATTTACGGCGCGACAAAGCTTGACCGGTCAGTTCTCCTGTACGGAATGGAATTTCAGCTCAAGTGCAAAGAGTTTGATTGATCGAGGTCGAAATTAAGTGACACCGACAATTAGTGCAAATAATTCACAAATACAATTCCAACATTGTTACCACATTTAAGGGTTACACACGAAGTAGATCGTTGAGAACAACTAGATCCTTACTCCTAGTTTTTAGCTTTTGCTAGAAGTCCTATAAATCTACAAAAAGAGATACAGCTCCTCCTCTGTCCTTCTTAGCTGGGAAATATTATGCATTTCATACAAATTTGATTGTTCTCTCTGCCAATTCGTATAGATTTACTTATGTTTCAAGTCGTTTCGCATTCTCAAAGTGCTGACTACTGTTCCGTCACTCACGATAAGCGTGTCAGAGGCAACGATGACGATTCTGAAATACAATCAATTGTCGCACACAAATCGTCCAGAGATGCGGCAAGTTCCTGACGATCCCGGATACGGTTGGGAACAACAAGTATCTACGTTCTAAACATATCCTCCACGATAGCCTGATTGGAAAATGATGAAACGAAAAAACGAAAGAAGCTCAAACTCCAGCATCAGCTTGTGACTTTATGATGACGCCATTTGGTCCTCGGGGAAGCCTATGATGTCGTCATTCTTGTCATTTTTGATTCGCTTCTTCTCTTCTGCATCGTTGGGTGATAAATGTGATTTGCCATGCCGAACAAGGACGTCGTCTCATCAAGCACGTACGGACATATGTAGATGTTGGACAAACAAGATTCATGTTGCCTTTGCTAGAAGAAATTGCTTTTTGGCGTGGAAGGATGACATGTGCCGTGGTGCATCAAACTTCCGAATGCTTCAATAGAACTTGTTCTAACTTGAATTTTTCGGATTCCTGTTTTTTTCGCTCAATGTACACATTGGCGTAGCTAGGATTTTTGTCTGGAGGGGGCCTAGGGGGGGCCTAGCATATACCTGTTTTTTACAGATGTATTATTATTATTATCTCCATTAGGGAGATTTTCAGCCCACGGCTGGTTCATCTCCAATTTACAGATGTAATGTCGGTCGCAATAATCATGATTTTTACAAATTTCGTATTTTTAACAGATTTGTATTGATTTTAATAATTTGTGATTTTGTCTCATTTCGCGGCACATCAGTTTCATTTGTAGTTTAAATGTCCAAATTCATTCTTTTTGTAATCCTTCAAGAATTCTAGCAAAAAGATCACAAGGAATATCCTTTGTGATTCTTCCACGATTTTTTCAAGGATTCAATCATGTGCTTTGAAGAGATTCCTCTTAGAATTCCTAAGGAAATTTCGTTATGAATTATTTTCATAATTTTCAGTGGGCTTTCCACAGAAAATCATACCCAGACTTTCTGATCTCACCAGAAAAATTCTCGAAGAATCTGTATCGAATTACTTAAACAATCTCTTGAAGAATTCGACCAGAAAATGTATTAGAAATTCATTTAAACAATTCTTTTGGAAGGTCCTCTACGTACTTATTATACATAAACTGTAAGTTTAAAGTGTCCTCTGGTTGCTCATTAATAATTTGTTTAGGATTTTAATCAGAAAAAAATACCAAACATGTCTTCAAAATCACCAAACAAGGATTCATTTCACGAATTCCTCAGAAAAGTTTGCTTTTGAAGCCCTACAGTGCTGTTTGAAAATAATCACACTTAAAATTATCCAGACTTCCCGCAAAAAAATCTGGTGGTGTTACTCTAAATGTTCCTCGTAATATTCCACAACAATGTTATGATCAATTAGAAAGAATTCAATTGGGAAATTGTTATTTTCATGATTTCTCAAAGAAGTTCTCCGCTTATCTATCTGGAAGGAAGAACAGTTAAAATTGAGTCTCTGAAGAAGGTCCCAAACGGACTGAAACGTTGGACAAAATAAAATAACAGTTTTTTTTTATTTTGGCAGGACTGAAAAGCCATCAACACAGATCTACCTGCATTTTTTTATATTTCGCTAAAATCAAGGAGCAACATCCCCCATTCCTTCAAAACTTCCTCGGATTTTTTGTTTTATTTTCTTTGCTTTGCTTAACTAAGAAATATATAAAAAATCTCCAGAAATTCCATCAACTATTATTTCAGGTTCAAGAAATCATTCCTTTTTTTATTGGTAATCTCATGATTCTTTCATAAATAACATCTAAAATTTATCCACTCTCCATACTTTGGTTCAAAAACTACTCCCTGAATATCTCAATTCTTTTAGGAATTGCTTTACAAATTCCTTTACGAATCACTCCATATCAGATTTCTAGAGAAACACATACAAAAAAGGATTGAAAGAACTTTGTAGGTATTTTTTTAATAATTGCAGCTGACATTTAATTCGGAAAAATTTACTACATTCCTGTCATAAAATTCATAATCGTCTTTTATAATAAAAAATTTTAGGTGTTTAAACGCAGTTTTACTGAAAGTAAAATAAAATCAAAATTTTAGATAATATTTTGTATGAACTCCGAAGTGATGATGATACTATATTGTGAACATATTGATGTAGTAAAACCATTTTTAGAAATATCAAACAAACTAACTTGAAAAGTCTATTATCGATTATTTTGTAGTACAGTAGAAGTTAAACGCTGAAATATTGCTGGTTTTTTTTAATAATACCAAAGATGTATTGTACATTACTTTGAAAATTTGTTGATGAATTTTCAGAATTCTGAAATTTTTCAAAACTTCTACAATTTACCATTTTCAAGATTCCGTCAGAATCATTTTTAGAAATTATCCTTGAATTCTATCCTTCTTTGACTTCTGGTTTTCTAGGATTCTGCCAGAAAGCCTCTAGAAAATCCAGCCAAAAATATAGGAATTTGGAATCAGACAATAATTGGTAAAATTATTTCTAAGGAAATGTTTTAGGAAAGATCAATAAAAATTTCTTTATGAGTATCTTAAAATATCCTTTCCCCCTTTCCTGTTATTTTACTACATGTTTCTCGACAAATTCCTTTTCCGCTGTGCTAACTTTGGAGCTAAAGTTTTCCAAGGGTAAAGCAACAAATGTCTTTTGAAGATTCGAAGGCAAGAGATGTTTCAAATACAATTTTCTTTCCAATTCATGAATCAACCGGAGATTTGAAGAAAAATTTCTACAAAAAAAGCAAAGAAGAATTTGACGCAACTTGTGATGTATTTTGGAAACTTTTCTTAAGGACCATTGATGAGCGACGCAAAAGAATTTGTAATAAAATGTTTGTGAAATATTGAAAGAAATTTACAGAATAATTTCTAGTAGAACTTTCAGTGAAATATCCCAGCATTAGATTTGACAGAAGTAACATTTTTTTGGCAAATCCGGAAACGTATTCCGGAATCAACTTGCTAATAAAAAGAAGACATAGAAGGAATGGATGTCCACCAGGAAGAATTCGCTTTGAAACAATCTTATTTGATTAATTTCCATGAGATTTGCAAAAGTTCTGAAGCCACCCTTCAATATTCCTTGAGGAATTTGATAATAATAATATTCTATGAATAATATCGAAAAGTTATTTGAAAATAATTTGCTACATATGTGTTGGAAATTAATCAAATAATTTATGAAATAATAAGTTTTCTTGAAATAATATAGTTAAAGCAATAAATTTATTCATGCGAATATTTAAAACATTGAATCAAAATCAAAGAAAGAGTTTATTGTTGGAATAACACTAGGGCCAATTTTGTTACATGTTTTTAGCCATTAATCTGATAAAAAGTTTCCCATGCCGAAATTCCTCGAAAGATTAACCTTAATTTTCGTAGTAGTATTTTTAGTATGTCTGTTTTTTCAATTATTATATTTTTTTTAGTGAATTCTCATATGGTAAATCAATCGGACGGTTAAGCTTTCGATTGTTGCATGATTCACCGAAGTCAGAACAGCCGCGCTGATGCTGTGTAACGTAAATGGGGTTTTCTTAATATAGTTGTACAAAATTACATAACGTAACTGAAGCGATTTTTTTGTTAATAACAAGAGTCATGTACATAATTCCAGATGAATTTACGTCATCCTAAATCGGTTTTGTTTTATTTTTTTATTGTCATCAAAAATATTGGGGGGGGGGGGGGGGGGGGGGGGGGGGGGGGTCGGTTCTGAATGATTCTGGAGGGGGACAGGCCCCCCTGCCCCCCCCCCCCTTTTCCTACGCCAATGAATGTACATAATTTCAAAGATTTTAATTTAATTGATTTTTTCAATAGTTTCTTCCTTATCTTACTTTTTTCTTAATCAAACTTGTTTCTCTTCATAACGCAACTAAAATCAGTTGCGTCATAAAATCTTACAAAATTTAGGAAAGTGTGCCGTTTAATAACGGATTGATGTAATTAAAAACACCCTATTATTATCAAAAAAAAATACCGTAAAACGGGGTAAAATTGATCAGGTTTTGGGATACTTCTTAAATTTATCATTTGAAAATGCAAATGTCGCAAGTTTTATATTTTTAAAACATTACTGGCACCCACCGCTTGTGACTGTATACTGTATTTTGGTTTTCAAAAGATTTAAGTATGTTTAAATAAATTTTTTAAGTAATTTTTTGATTTAGCTGATATGGGGTAACATTGATCACCCATGTATACAACGTTCGGTAAAATTGGAAATATCGTTGCTTACTTGAATCATGGTCCCTGAAGCCGAATTTGAAGACCAAACTCTTACAAGTCAGTTACTTTTTGAGTTATTTTATAAATTAAATCACTTTGAACCGCGCGATACGCCTAAAGGTAGGCAATTTTCTAAGGAAATTCGGCATTCTAAACAGTAGCTCGTTAATCTTGCCTTATTGAATAAACTTATGAAAGATTTGACAACGGAATCGTTTTCGTCGATGCCATTTTTAGTAGAAATCGCATTTTCCTTGATCATACCATTTGCAGAACTCGTGTGAGACATGAATTTTCATCCATAATAATAAAGATCATTGATTCAAAAACATGACAAATTTACGCATGAACGAAACACAATTTTCACATAAACCTCAATTTTCATTCGATCAATGTTACCCCGCTGATCAATGTTACCCCGGATTACGGTACTAACAAAACATTGAATTGTAACTTAATGTGTTAAGAAATAGTTTTCCTATCAATTATTTGACCTACATATTTTTTTCCTTGTGTCGCTCCACCCGATAGAACGCCATAAAAGTGGTCACAGAGTAACAGCTCCCTGGCACATATGCTGACTCAATCTCATTTTAGTTCAATTTTCCGTCTTATATATTTTTATCGAACGAAATATGCAGAAAACAGCTTCGGCAGCATTGCTTTATCATAGGTGTTATATGTATCCATAACTCAGAAATGATGGAGCAATATTAGATGCATCGTATCTAAACTCTTTTTAAGCAAAATCCACCGTGTCATCGCTTCAAACGATACAAGCTTCCGATGTTAAATGATGTTTCACCTTTCAGACGAACATCGTCCTATGTACACTACCCACCATAAGTATGGAATCACATCATCTGGTATTGCGACATCTCAGTTGAATATAGTGGGGGTGCCGACCGTTATCGGGGGGTTGTAAAAGAATCGGTCGTAAAAAACAGTGTTATAATTGTGTTTTTGAAAAATGCAACGTCTAGATGTAGAAGTACTGATCCGACATATTCGGCAAAGTTGAAGCATAGATTGAGAGCTATTCAAAATGGCCATTCAAGTTTTCATATTCTGGTAAGAGATGGCAACTGCTCGATTGTTATCAAAAGAGCCAATTATATGTATAGTGTTATATGCAGAAACCGATAAATTTTAAAGATAATGATACCGAATGTTCACTAAAGCTGAAGCAAGTGTTGTATGCCATCCAGTCAGCCAATGCACAAATGTTCATATTGCTGGCAACACTGTTTAAAAGGAATATGGCAAAGATCAAAACCATAAAACTTGAGTGGAATAGAAAAAGAGATTGTTCAGCAACAAAGGAACACACTGTAATATAGTTTTTCATGCAGGGTTCCACATTTTGCCGTAACTGGCAACACTGCTTAAATGAAATTCCACCACCAGGTAGTGCTAGTATGCATGAGACTTTTGTTTCGCGGGTATCTAAGAATCCTGACCAATTAGATAGAAGACGTCTTCGGCAAAGTTGTTCAGTAGCCCAAGGGCTATCGTTATTCTGGCCAAGAGATTCAAGATTTTGCCACCAGGCAGCGCTAGTGAGCATGAAATTTTTGTTTTGCGGATATCTCAGGATCATGACCACTTACGAAGATGGCGTCTTCCGAAATATTGTTTATTCTAGTCAGAAGGTACAAGATTTTGCCAACCGGTTGCGCAAGTGGGCAAAAAACTTTTGTTTTGCAAATATCTTTGGTTCCTGACTACACCCGATTCTGTTTCCATACATTTTCCATACATACTCCAAAACCTTATTTTTGCATGAAACGTCGAGAAATGGTGTTACTTTTTTTGCACGGTTTTTTTTTAAATTTAGAGCTGAAATTTTTTTCTGCACGGTACGCCTCCCCCGTGCAAAAACAGAATCGGGTGTACTCAGAAAACTGACACCTTTGGCAAACTTGTCCAGTAAGTTAAAAGTTATCATTTTTCGAGCCATGTAATATTGCCTCTATACACTTGTGAGTGTGATTTATTGCCAAAAATTTCGAACCTCTTGGATAGCATAAACAATATTTACGAAGAAATCATCTATCTCTGTGGTCAGGATCAAGAGATATCTCCAAAATAAAAGTTTCATGTTAACTAGTGCCACCTAGTGGCAAAGTCTTGAATCTCACTGGTAGAATAATCATAGATCGTGAGCTACTGAAATGCTTTGACGGAAACGTTATCTTCCTAAGTCGTCAGGATCCTGAGATATTTGCAAAACAAAAGTTTCATGCTCACTAGCGCCACCTGCTGGCTGATTTTTAAATCTCAACAACTTGAGTTACTCAAAACAAAATTTCGATACTCACTAACGCCACCTGGTTGCAGTATTCCGTATTTTAAAGACTACCATGTTAGCCTTTAATATATTGAACAACTTTGCTGAACATAATGACCATATATTTTGATTATTTTTTAAGATATTGATCATTTATAAAAAAGGGTCGTTAATCTGAATTCTGGTCGTTCAAAAGTGGTCGTAAAAGAACCGTCATAAAACGAACAGTCGTAAAAAGATGGTTGTTGTACACTCTAAGAAAGCGTTGTGTTCAGATGGGCATCCAATTCTTCTGAAAGGGGTTCTCTTTGTGAAAGAGGACCACGTGATTATTGAGTTCAAATTGAATTCAGGTTAACTTCTGCGTCCATGAGTCCTCTCGTGGTGTAGGGGTATCGCGCCCCATCTAGTGGACAGGGATTCGTGAGTTAGTTGTTCTGGGGGAAAGGTCCTCCCGAGCAGAAGAAAATAACTACTGAATACTAAACTATGGTATTCCATACCAGATAATTTTCAATACTTACAACCTGTTTGAGGTATGAATGAGCCCTGCATACGAGGTGGTATATACCTTCTGCATATTCTATGAACATCAAGCTGATAATTAGATCAGGTATTGTAGTACCTAAATAATACATGATGGATTTTCATATAAAAGTGAAATTTTTCAATAGTAGGGGGAGATCCCCCAGTACCGGACACTTAAGCCACTAAATTCATAATTCGAAAAATATTGATTTTATGGGCTCGTGTTACCCATTTATGATAAATATTATCATTTTTATAGTGTACAAAAATAAATTTGAAAATATAAATATGAATTTTGACATTGAGTTTTGATGATGTATTTTAGTACCAAATTGATCGATCTTGAAAGGTGGTACCCAATACCGGACACGATCCGGAAATGCCTCGAATTCTGTAAATTTGAACATCATTGAATGTTTACACTATAGAAATAGTTTCAATTCAATGCATTTGCAACATTTACAAACATAATTTGAGTTTTTCTTAGTTTGCAAGATGCCTATCAAAAACCTCTTTCATATATGATGGAAAATAGCACATTTTACGATGTTGTTATGAATGTTCATTCTTCTTAATTTTATTGCATGTTTGATACCATGGTCGACGGAACCCATAAAAAATGAAAGTATTTTGAGACACTGATGCAATAATTACAAAGATATCATATAACAAATCAAGCTGTCCGAAACTGAGGGACAGGAGGTGCTTAACCAAAATTGTAATTTGTCCATATTTACTTCAATTGTGGTACAAAATACATTCATACTATCAAATTAGGATTGTGTTCAATCATGCTTCAGGGTCCAAAGTGTTTTTTTCGTATTCAAAATAATTACTAAATAGGCTCAAAATTAAGAAGATACGTCAATTTTTTAAAGATTTTCAAACTTTTCTACTTTTTTAAATAGGGATGCATATTTCAAGGATGTGTTATTCTACGCAAACATTAGTCTACATAATAGCTTTCTTTTCTACTAATACACTATCTTGATTGGACCATGATTTCTCAATGTTTCGACTTTGTCCGGTATTGGGTGCTGTCCGGCACTGGGGGATCTCCCCCTACCTCCAGCAGTCCTCAATAGCTATCGAATACCATAATGAAGTATTTTTAATTGTTTTAAACCTTTTTTTTCAAAACCATAATAATACCAAAATGAGGTATTGACAACTGAAAAATATCTAATTATGGTATGATACCAATATGCACAAGTTATTGCTAGTTATTTTTTCCTCCTCGGGCTGGAATGAATGACAAATCTTATGACATTTTCAGAGTGTTCCGATTTTCAATTCCGATTGCAAAAATAAGAACTAAAGAAACTTATAAAAAACTTATTTTTTTCAGAAACTCATTTGTTTATCTTAAGCAAAGTAATTCAAAAGACTGAAGGTAATTTAAAATAGCACACTTTTGTTCGCTTTTCTGACGCTACACGTCGCTATTGTGTATTTCAACTAAAGAAAGTGGAATTTTAAGGATAATCTCATCATGCCTACTCTATCGTAACAAGCTTATGTTAACACCTTAGTGATCGCCGTTGGCCTAAGCAAAACAAAAATAATTTTTAGGTAACGTTAGCAATGAGCATTAAAAGTACTGAACTCAAAAACACAAAAGTTGTTCATGGTAGGGTTTCTAAGATCGATTAAATTATTTGGCACTTTTTTTTCATATAATATGGATTTTGAAAGCTCTAACTGAAGTTTTAAAATCTCTGTAGAGTAGAGTGGAGAAAGGTTTATTTTTAAGATAAAACTTATAATAGTCATGGTGGTTTGAATACTATTCAAGTAAAAGACTTTCACTCCAAATATTATGAACATTTATTGATATTCGGAAAAGTTGTGGCTTTTTGTTGTTTTTAGAAGTAAAAATTGTAATTTTTGGTTGAACGTTAATTGCATGGAACGAAACAAAAATATAATCTTTTCAACTTTTTAAGTAAGAACGCTTCTAGGCCTCTCATAAGGATGCTTTGAAGTGTATTAGTTTTTGCATAAATGCTTAGGAACCAATTTTAGCCCATTGTGGGACAAAAGTTCGAATCAGCGGGGAAAAAGTTCGACCCATGTACAATTTCGCGTAAAAAATTAAACCTGCCTAAAATTAACACATTATCATTTAATTTAACGAAATTTGCCTCAACGTGCCAAAAAAGTTATCAGAAATTTGCGTTTCTGTGTAGCTTTGCCGAAAACTGATATTTTTAGGTAAATTACAATTAATCCTGTTTTGGGAAATTTCTTGATCAAAAATTAGTGTGTATTTTTCTGCAAGTATATGTTTATGGCTGTTATAAAGTATGCATGTCATTAGAGTATTGACCTTTTTTTCGGTCAGCGAACTTTTGCCCCACACTAGATTCGAATTCTTGCCCCACCGGTGGGGCAAAAGTTCGTTGAAGAGAATTCGTTTTTAGACTGTTGTAACTAAAAATTGGTATACATTTTAACACAAATTTGTATAGCAAAATTTTAGCCAGTATGGTGAAGGTTCACTAAGCGGTATTTATTTCTTTTCAAAGGCTATAGTTTTCGGGAAGTTTTGATTATTCCACTAAGGTTGGACTTTTGCCCCATCTTACTCAATAGTGTCTGTTGAGTCAGTCAACTCGTTATATTTCCATATTTCATGAACTTACAATGCAATGAAAACTTGGTGCAACTACGGTCAAAGTAACCATCGAGGTGATTAACTTTTACTATGGATCTTAAACTCATTTTTTAAGTTTTCACAGTAATAGGGGTACTTATGTATTTTTGGCCATTTTGTTCTCTTCGTCGTGGGTATTTTTGTCAACCAATTCTTATGAAATTCGGCAATGAGATGACTTATATAAGGACTGTTCATTGTATAAAGTGGACACCTTGTAATCGGTTTTCTGTGTATCGTTCAACTATTATTCTACAATGCTATGAATATATAAAATCTTACAAAATGCTTTTGGTTGAAGCACTAAATATTTTTTCCTAGAACTCCTTAGAAAAACGCTTCATCAAAGCTGAGCATTATATTTCGCATAACAAAAACCTTTATTTTTATGAGCATATTGTGTGTTGGTATCCTTTACTATTCTAGTGTGACACTAGGATTTTCCCTTTGGGGCGAAATTTCCTGAACACCATCCTTTATAACCTTTTTTAAAATAAAAAAATATAGATGATCGTAATTTCCAGAAAATTTCTTAAAATCATTGCTTTCTATAACCTCCAAAAATCGACCGTTCTAAGCATTGTGCCTTATTCGTGTGAAATTTTATTATGTTGGTGGATTTTTTATTACAATATTGTACAACATTAGTCGAACGAAGTACAGAAAACCGATTGCGATTTCATTTATAAATTAAACAGATATTGTATGTACAAGGTGGCCACTTTATCAAATGAGCAGTCCTTACTTAAAGTATTGATGCAAATATTGAGCTCAAGAGTTAAAAAAAACACCCATGACAAAGACAACAAAGCTGACGAACATACAACAAGTTACCCTTAATAATAAATTTGTTGAAAATATTATGAGATCAAAAATGTAAAATAAGTTAGTTTGAAAAACATATTTTGACCCTGATTATCTTATGACCTCATAACCAATTTAATTAGCCACTACCGTGAAAATCGTGCAAAATCTTTGTTTTTATACGTCATGTATTCACGAAAATATGAAAATATGTTACTAACATGAATATTTTAAAAAAATAAGGCTGCAAAAACAGACTGTCCTAAAAAGTTTAATTTTATTTAAATTTTTCACAGTAGTTCGATCTTCTACTTTTGATATGCGCAAAATTGTACAGATTCTAGAGCAAAAAACAGAACTCATATTAAACATGTACGAACGGGGCCGGCCAAAGCTACCTTATCCCAAAAATAGATCACTAATGCATTCATTTTTTTCAGTTTCAGTGCAATATCGTCGTCGCGTAAAATTCTAAGCGATACCATCATTTTATAACTGGTCAAAGTTATTGAATGTTATTATTCCAAAAGTGAAGCTCTTAGAATCATGAATTTTTCGACTGTCAGCAAAACATACAATTTTATCAATCAAATCAGACTTGTAAGCGCTTTTTCCTATCAAAATCGTCAACCGTAAAAGGACTATTTTGCCCCATATAGTGTTAAACTCTACACAAAGTAATGTTTTTCAAAAAGATTTCAAATAAAATTCTAAGTAACCTTTAAAAAAAAAACAACCACGGTATGAAAGGAGACACTTCGATCTACACTTATGAGACGATTAATTTAAATGTGTCTCTCTGCTTTTCAAGGTCTTTTCCTTAGAATAACGTAAAATAAACTTATATTTTAAGAAACTCATTTGTGTATCTTAAGCAAAGTTGTTCAAAAGACTGTATGTATAAAAAATGCGTTCACTACCAGGGGGCTCACACTGAGCTTTTTGGTGTGGAGGTTGAGTAGAGGGCCGCATTAAAAAAAAATAAAATAAAATAGCACACTTCGCCATTCTGACGCTACACGTCGCTACTGTGTATTTCAAATTGAATACTAAAAATTTTGAACATTGAAATTTTAAGCTGAAATTTTGTATTTACGTGAAGCAAAGGTGAACATTTCAATCTATGAACGTTTCGAAATGTGTCATCTGCTTTTATTTTGATCGAGCATTTAACAGTGCTTGAACATTAATCAGTTTTCGTCGATTGATTGATTTTTTTTTTCCAAGAAGGTTTTACGTAACAGTAAAATAACGTACCGTAATCCGGGGGCAAATTGATGATTGGGGCTAGTTTGACCAGGTCCTGTACCAAACAACATTTCCTTCCAAGGATGCTGAAGGTTTCATTGGCCTCACAGACACTCCATATTTTCTAGTTTATAGATGTCTAATGATGATTTTGAACTATTTCATTTTTCTTAGGGTCAGTTTTGCATAGAAATATTCACAGTTTTTGAAGGTGTAAGCAATGCAGTTGAAAATGTCGGTGCTAAAGAATCCACTGGTGCTATGCCTACATGTCAACTTTGAGGGTTTAAAATGTTGTGTAAGCTTAAGTATGAAATACAGAACTAATTTTTAATACCACACAGCATAGCAAATATATTTTTTGCTAATAAAACCGTTTAATCTCGAATAATGTGCTTATTTTAAGGGAAATTGTCTACATTTAGGCGTATTAGGCAGATTTTCAAAGTTGATTTTGCAATAAAATGATCAAGTACTTGAGTTGTAAGAATTCTGACATCATTTTCAGATTCAGGAGACCCAAATTTAGTAGATAGGGATGTTGTTAATTTTAAAATCTGCTTTATGATACGGTGATCAATTTCACCCCAGTGTGTCATTTTATTTTTTGATATTAAAACTATTTTTATGATATGTTCAATATAATTTCACGAAAAATCGATTTCATAAACTGATATAGATCAATGGAGTACTGATTTTGTCAGAATTTATTTGACAATATTTGAATTTCGAAGGTTAACACAACAAAAAGATGTTAACCAGTGATCAATTTGCCCCCGGATTACGGTACCCAAGTTTATACCTTCCAAAATATAAGGCTTAACCACGTGGTATTTTTTCAGACTGTTTTTGATCTTTGGAACAATTCTGCTGAAAACAAAAAATTCCTACGAGGTCGGCATCGCGGCCTAAGACCTGTTAAAAAAGTACCTATGGTAATTTGCTTTAAGTTGATTCATAGCATTAGAGTCCTTCAACAATTGGCGAACTACCCTAATTTAATATGTGCATAAGTACCTCGTAACGTCAGTTTTGCATCTAAATGCATTTAGTGGTAAGAACAACTATGTTGAAACTCGAATTGCCTAGGTTGTGGGGATCATGATCTAAACCAGTGCTTCCCAAACTTTTTCAACTTTCGCCCCCTTGAGGCCAATATATATCTGGAATCGCCCCCCCTGACATGTGATTCAAATGTTTTAATCAAGCGCTGTTGGATAAAAAATGTCTTTGACTCATATATTCATAGAATTATGTACATTCAAAAATATTTTCTTAAATATCGATAACCCACAATTATAAGGAATGATTTACTGATTTGTAATTTATAATAGCAATTTTAATAATATTTTGCGTGCATTACAAGTTACCAAATTAGTTTTCTATACAAATTCGAATATAATATATGCATAAGCGCTAAATTTTGACGTAGTTGGGGACGATGTTCTCCAAAATTGAACCAAATGTAATGTTTGGATGCGTTTTTGGAAGGTCTCGTCCCCCCAAACACGTCACCAAGTAAAATGATTCGTTAATTGTAATTTCATACTGAGTTTTGTGCTATTTCTAAAATTATTGCAATAATTTTCAGAAATTGTGAATAAATTTTTTTTTTAAAGTCTCTGGGAATGCTTATTTTTATCCAATCCAAAACACTTGAAAAATATATGAAAACCTCTAATGTTTTTCAACTCCTTTTTCCGTGCACTATATTAAAAGAGTATTTTTAACACCAAGAAAAACTCAATTTTTTGGGCATTCTGAAGATTTGAATCCGACGCATTTCTGATATTTCTTCAAATCTATATTTAAATAGAGTTTTTTCAGTCTTTGGCATCAAGCGGTTTTATCGTTGAACCCGATTTTTGTCTGCTATTATTTTCTAAATTTGTTTCTAAAATGATTTATTTTATAAGAAATAGTAAGAACGAGTACAACCAAATCTTCAAAATGGGTACTGTAGATGTTTTTTTCCGTAAAAAGCTGGATTTCAATAAAAGAAGTATTAGCTCCCTAACGTCACAGTTCCCATACAAAACAAAATTTATATAAATATTGAGCATTTGCAAAATTTTTACAAACATTCAGATACATATTTTGTACATCCGAAATATGTTGTGTGATTTAAATATTATCTTTGACTAATCTTTCCAACCGTGTGAAAATCTCAAACACAGAGCATTCTTAAAACTGACATGATATTAAAAAATGTGAATGTACAACACAGACATGTTGTGTTTGACAATCATCAAGTGTTGTCTATCATAATTTTAAAATGACCATGATTAGAGATATTTCGATCTTAGGAGAAATATTACTGCAATTAATAAACCTTGAAATTGAATAACCTTCAGATGTGTCTCCTCCAAAGGATATGAGTAATTATTTTCAAATGCTCCAGAGTTTGTTTTTTCACCCCCTTTGTAGATTTTTCGCCCCCCAAATTCTGTTTTACAAATTTTCGCCCCCTTGAGCCTGAAAATCGTCCCCAGGGGGGCGAATTCGCCCACTTTGGAAATCACTGATCTAAACCATTCTCAAAAGTTCTCACTTTACATAAACACCTGCCCTATGTAGCGAAAGTGTATCTACTGTTAACGATTTCTCTCAGTCTTCTGAACATCTTTGCTAAAGACAGGATCATGAGATAAAACCAGCTAGAACACTTCTAAATTTAAATTCATACTAGAGACCTGAAGAAACAAAATGTCGCTTCGAATATTTCACCCTGTGAATGTTGCATGTCGATAGCAGAGTATGAGTAAAGTAATTCCATGGAGCCAAGTAGGCTACTTCTACTTATTAAAAATACGAGCAATTTTTTTCCCTCTTTGAGTTCAACAATGTGTTTCCTTACTTATCTAAATATAATGTACAATTTTTTTCAATTATTCACGTAGTATTTATCGATATAACAGTGGATTTTTATATATTGGCTGTTTTCATATAGCATGATTTAAGGTTGATGATGAACAGATTTTGTAGATTTAGGTTCATCATGTAACTGTTCAAATGTGAAAGTTGTAGTGGCATTTGAACGAAAAAAAAGAATTAAGTTTGACTTACGAATTTCTGTTACATTGAATTCTGTGCTTTGTAGGGCAAGTGTTTGGAAATATGAAAGCGTTGGATTTAAAATTATGAAAGTGTAAGCATCAGCAACAGAGTCAAAATAATAAACCAAGAGGAGACTTCGGGTGTGGTTTTGTCGGTGAGAGGGGATTATCTGATTCTGGTGCTCACAATGAGAATCTTTTTCCGAATATTTAATATTAACATCTTTTTTTGGGGTTAAGGAACTATTGTCATGCAATTTGTATGCACTATACACAATCGCCCTTGCGTCCTTCTTCTTCTAACAATCGTCTTACGGTATTTTAAATTTTTAAATTCAAATCAATACCCTTAACAAAAGTTTGTAATCAATATTGAGGCAGCATTTAATTTTTATAAATTTACAAGTAAGCGAAATACCAAGTTTTAAGCGTATTTTTTTTGCTGAACTAGCGTTAAATTTCACCTACAATTTTTTTTATGGAATGAAGATAAATATAATCAATTCGGTCATTAATTCTTAAGATACTGCTGCATTGACTAATAGATAGCCCAGCATGTGATCAACCTTGTCATGAAGCAGTCACTTGTGACGTTAAATTTTAAAATATTTCTCAAATTACTACTGAAACTGTATATTTCTTTTTGTTCGGTGACTATTTAGCCCCATATAGGGACATACTTGTCTGATACTACTAAAAATACGGTATTTTGGATGATATTTGAGGTGCTCCAAAGCTAATATTAATAGAATTCAGCTTCATTTTGAATGACTAATGAGAAAATTTAAAACTAACGTCACGATGATAAGTAGTTTTTGAGCTGTTTTAACGTCATGATGCTAAGGTTGGAGAAGCTTTACACGAAGTTAGAGAACATATTGCTTACGGTGGCACACTTTCTCCGAATTCCTAAATAGTTCATCTTAAATAGGTGATGCTTAAATTCTAGGGGTGCTGCAATATTCTATCAGGATGATGCAATACTTGATGATGCGATACCATCAAGAATAAACATTTTGTGATCATGACAAAATCCACGATGCATCGCGGTTGTTCTTCACCATGGAAGCATAGCAACTACGATAAAACTTTTGTCTTTAAATCATCACAACAAACTACGCTCTACTAATAATGGATCGCTCGGCATGTATGGTAACGATCAATAGTACGTAAATCGAAGTGAAATTTTTTGGAGGCTTTTACTCCACGACTTTTCTCCTGGTTTGTAGTTTTTGTTCCGTAAGTTAGTCGAGCATGATTTGGGCAATTGCTGTGAATGCGTTCCGACTCACGATAATCGCAACTTGTTACAACATCCGACAGACTGTCCCACGACAAATAGTGCATCGGATGCTTCATATATCTATACCACACACGCGTAGGTGTTGAAACCATGCTGCTTCAAGAACGACAACCTTCTTAGACCATAAAGATACTGTGTCGTTTGTCGCTTTTTCTCATCCTTGGATCCCATAGTAATGACGGGTAGTGTATAAACTAGATATGACAAATGGGCTTCCCCTCGTATCGAAAGGTGGTTACCGATTTGGAATCACAAACCGAAACCCTAGCACCCTAGCAAGGGAATCAGAGTGGAAAATTAGAGTATGAAGAAAAGGATGCAATAGCGAAGCAAAAAAAAAATGTGGTAGATATTTCAACTTACGTTGCCTCACTGGGCACTCGTTGGGAAACAATTTTCTCCGCTTTCGGCAGTCGATCCTGTCGCAGCGGTTGGGCGTAGAAGGGTTGATCGTTGTACGTCATCAATGTGGGATCCCGTTCGGAATGGGAGAACTTTTTCCTTCAACTGCGACGCCACGTTGCTATCCAGCGAGGTTTGCACGGGTAAGGAGGCGATGGGGCAGGTGGTGGTGCAATTATGGCGGCAAGACCTGACGAAGCGGACGAATCTCCGATGCAGCCGATTCCGGTGGTACACTGCTGGCCGGTAGAGGGCTTGGTTTTGTGGTCGCACTGGTTGCTGAAGTGACCACTTGTATCCATGCACTCGACGCTTCGGATCTGGATTCCGCTTCCACACGATACGGAACACTGCAAAGATGAGAGCCGTGGTAATTAGGTTAGTGCCGTGTTATTTTTATTGGGAAATAAAATGGGACAGATATTTGATTCGTTTCGTTTATTTGCCGAAGTTGAAGTTTCCACAGTGAACAAAAATTGATCAAAGCTGAAAAAGAAGTATTGCTAAGGCCAAATGATTCAATGGTAGGCAGTGAACTCATAGACAGAACAGTTTAATGATCTGGGATTTTTTTTACTATTTCTTTATTTCAAATTCATTTTGTTAGACATATTTGGTGAAAACAGTTGGGTAATTAACGGCTTCGGCACCATTCGACTATTATCGGCAACCAAATTTCAAATGCCAAATACACAATAATTTTCTATCAAAACACACCAATGAAAACAGATGATTTCTTGTTGTGTCAGCTTCCCGCTGAAGAGTTTCCCGAGACTGAACAAACAATTTCGCCTGAGATACAGTGGCCCAATTTCATATTCGTACAGGATACTGTTTCCACATCAAGTTAGTAAAAAACTATTAAATGAAGTATTGAGCTACAAATAGTTTATTCACATTGAAGGTAACAGGTGTCATCTATTGTTTGCCAATCACAAAATGTTTCCATTTACATTCATCTTTGGATTAATAGAAAAGTATTGAATTGATGTCTAAAATTCACCCAATTCCATATTCGTACACCCACCAAAATTCATACGCACAACGTTCAAAACTAAATTTAGAAGCTCTATTTGATTACTGAAATGCTTTATTATGATGTTCAGATGTATGATATATGAAATTTAGGTAAAGTTAATGAGAAATGCCAGTTTTCCAATGATTTTTGCTATTAAATCCTATAAATCGAACAATAACGTTTATTTTTGTCATTGGATCCAATCTATAGATTATACTCGTAAGCTCTGATAGAAATTTAGTTGAAATATATATATAGTTTACAGAAATCATAAACAGTTTTTATCCCTTTTGAGTTCAGAAAATTGTTGTGCCATAAGTTCAAACTCTTCTTAAATGATATTTTTAATCAATGTAAACCAAATTTTCATTCTAAACAACAGGTAAATGTTAATTTTGAATTTGTCTGTAAAAATAATTTGAACTACGAACTTCGTTTTACAATAAAGTACCCTAAACCTCGCTGTACATACCTCCACATAATTGATGTCATCGTAATATTCAATTATCTTTGAAATAATATTCAAAGTATATTCAAAATAGCACCCTATTTTGCAATTTATTGATTTTATAAGAATAATACAAAATAACTTGAATGAGCAGAGAGCATTGATATACTATTTAATAGAATATATCCTGTTGTTTTCATCATTTTAAAAAACGTTTGTGTTGCGGTTATGGCAATAATATTTATTCTTTAAATCTCTATAATCATGTTTTGGTAGTAAAATGTAAATTAAAAATGATAATCACGCAATGCTTTGATAGGGACATTAACTATGGATTATGTATACACATTTAGCAGCCAAACATAAAGAAAATTGACTAAAATTTTTGGTTTTGTATTTGTTATAAATGTTATAATACCTAAGATTCAAAAGTATAAGTTGTCGATATCTACTCCTAACTACTCTAAAACTGATTATAATGTTTTGAAACTTGTGCAATATTCGCAGTTATCATTCTTGAGGAAGTGATGTTGAAAAAAAAAATGCAATTTATTGTTCGACTTACCGAATATTTTAGCGAAAAACATGGGAAAACTGGTATTTTTCTTAAATTTACTTTAGTTTCAAATATGTCCGCTTTTAAATTTTCCAAATGTATTCTACTGCATCTGAACAACACAACGAAGAGCTTAAGTAATCATCTAGTCCATTAAAAATTAGTTTTGAATGCTGTATATTTCCTTTTTGTTAGGTGTACGAATATGGAATTGGGTCAATTATAGACACAATCTCAATATTTTTCCATTATTCCAAAGATTTAAGCAAATGAATACAGTTTGTCATTGCCAAACAATAGATGACACCTATAACCTTCATTATTGATAAAGTATATCGAAGTCCATGCACCATTTAATAGATTTATAACCAACTTGATTTGAAAACAGTGCCCCGTAGGAAAATGAGATTGAGTCACTGTATCATCAATTCAAATGAACACGACTCAAAATGCGACTGATTTGGAGCTACTGAATAGATTCACCAGCAGCTCTTATGGGAAAGTTGCCGAAAAGAATAAGGCTGCCGATAATAGTCACACTGACAAAGAGATGTTCGAAGCGTTGTAAAAACGATTCCAAAAAGCTTTTAAAAAGTCTGGCGGTGTGAATCGGTAGAGGATTGAGCAGCGCATAAATGTAAACAGACAAACACGTAGTTTGTCTGCAGGTGTACAGGAAAACTACAAAAGAAGTGTAGCATCGGCTTAGACTGTCGAGAATACGTAAATTCTCGTACATTCTGTTTGGAAGTTGTTAATTATATTAAAAAAAATACACTACTAATAATAGATTCATCATATACGTCCATATTAGAAATCCACAAGATCTCTCTTTTTATTATCATGGTATAATCGCTTATCAAAGTGAATCCTGTGCCCTAACGACCCTCCCCATTAACAAACATCCCTCCCAGGAGTGTTGACCAGACCCATTTCCCCGAAATTCGAATTGTGAAGCCATGAACTGTTATAAACTTTTAGTTTTATTTTCGGGGAAATGAGTCTGAGCAACACTGCCTCCCAGTAAGATGCGTGAGGTAAACACAGATGAAGATGCGGAGGTAAACACAGTCTCTAAATAGCAAAGGTTACACACTAACATTCCTTACCCCAATTCCACGCCGGCGCCGTATTGACCGTATATAAATGGAGGCATTACATTATGCACACTGAATAAGATTATGACCCAACCCAAACTCTTACATGATACACCTGGGATGAACCCCAGAAGGTGAACTCAAACTTTTGCGCGATAACCTGAATTACTGTTTTATTGATTTTGATCAATTCTCAGATTTGTTCATCAAATTTTCGTGAGTGCTCTTCAAAGAATATAAGATTATGATTCCAATGACACGTTGATTAAAAGTTTTAATCAATCCAATGCTGAGAAAATAATTTTATTTTTTTTTCAGTCTTTTTTTCAATGTCACTACTCTGAGTAAAAATTTAGTAAACAAAATTCACGTTCAAGGATACTGTGAAGTATTGATATTTGGTTCGATACTTTTATCGATAAGATACATTTTAATGAAGCAAAAATTCATATATCACTACGGTTTGCTTTCCTTAAATTAAAATGAATACCGAAGATTATTGGTATTTTGCCCGATATGGACATCAATATATTTTTTAAGGTATTGGGAGAGAACGCTACAATTGTCTTCCAAATGTAAAGTGTAAGATATATCGAATAGAAATACCGTTATCCACCCATACCCGATATCCTTTGTAGCCACTCAGCGATGACTATCGCACAATGATCCACTTCTATACACAGAGGTGGCCAAAACTACCGGAAATGAATTTAGGTTTAAAATATTTTAGTACATATCTTAAAACATAACGTATTTTTTGCATCATTATATTGATTGATGATTTAAATTGTACTTAAATTTAAATTAATTCCCTCTAATTATATTTGGTCAAAAAATAAATAAATAATATTAAAATAAAGTACAACATTTATATATCAGTAATTGAATATTTTCCTAATGTTATGCAGCATCAGACAGCTGATGGTTCAAAACTTTTATCGCAAATGACGATGGAAAAATATTTGGATAAAGTTTTAGTAGGTACTGTTCATTATTAAACTTAAGTTATTTTGATATTTTACAAATTGAAACACAACTCGTGACTGGTGTTTAATTTTTATTCTTTAAACTCAATATTTTACAACTATTTCTACGATCTGTTTTACAATAAATTAATATAAATTATACACTCTTGAGACACATTTGGTTCAAGCTCGAAAAAATACAAACGTAATTTGTGATTTCAACCAAGCCTGATTGCATTTCTATTCAAATCTTGTACATTAAGGTTAAGTAGTCCGTTATTCGTTTTGCAACTCGCATTTTCAAAGTAATAAAACTCAATCTTCACAGTTAATATTGATCCAAAAAGGCATCACTGATATGCGCTCACATGTAGTAAGTATGACCATTTCCTCGTGACCATGTTACAGTATTCTATTTTTGCAGTGTTTAAGCATGTTATGGAAAATGACGTTACTTACTAAAATGGCCCCTGAAACCGAATATGAAGGCCAAACTCTTACAATACGTAAATATGTTAAGTTTTCCAAAAAAACAAAAACACCTTCAATCGCCAAATACGCCTACAAGTAAGAAATTATCTTAGAAATTCTTCATTCTTCATAGGCAGGGTCCATTTATTACGTAACGCTAAAATTGTCAATTTTCGATCCTCTTTCCCCCGTTCGTAACGCTTTTTTGTATTAAAAGTCTCAGTTTTTAGTACGAGCGTGACGCTTGAACCTTCTCCTTCAAGAGCGTTACGTGATTTGTGGACGGCATCATAGTAATTCGTAATGATGCTGTTTTGAAAATACTTATGAAAATTTTGACAACGGAATTGATTTCTTTTTGCAATGCCATAATTAGTAAAATGAATATGTAAAAGAAAAAGCACTATGCATGCATTAAAAATAATCGATAAATTATGATTTGAATTTTTTACTAGGAGGGACATTCCGATCAATGTTACCCTGGATTATGGTAGTTTTCTACAAATTTTTCCTCATTTCATCAAAAAATTCACCCTCGTTTGAAATCTTTTTACATGATTTTGGAAGCAAATTTAGTTGTTTCTTAGCATTGTATGCAATATATGTGATTAAAAAAAAAATGTCGACCAAATGATTCACTAAAACCAACTCAGAAACATGATTTTCTCATTATAAATTCCATATAATTCAAATTTTTCGATTTTTTTCGCTGGAAGTTACACTTTTACAATAAAGTAGATAAAGCATCTTGTTATACATACGAGTTGATCACATATTCTTTAATGAATGCAAATATTTTTTGTCATAAAAATCAATCAAAACTGTTGCTACAGTCGCCTCTCCACATCTCGATATCGAAGGGACCATCGAGATAGGGAGAGATCGACACAAAAAAAACAAATTTTAGATGAATACTAGATCGGAAAACACTCCGTTGCCAAGAAAGTAATACACAAACAGACGTCATTTTGCGCTCCTAATTTGTTTTTAATCCCAAAACTTCGGTCTAGTAACCTTCGATATGAGTCATATCGACATACGGAGAGAAAATTGAGAACGAAAAATCAACAGAAACACATCGAGATATGGAGATATCGAGACAAGGAGGATATCGAGATATGGAGAGTGAAAATGTATACGGACTGAAGGGACTTATGAAATCATCGGCATAGGGAGAGATATCGAGATGTAGAACATCGAGATGTGGAGAGTCGACTGTAACACCTTAAAAAAGTTTTAAAATGAGAGAAACCAGTTTCAGCTTTAGTATTTACGTTAAGTTTTTACAGTTTTGCAAAATAACTTTGTCAAAACCATTTTTTATTAAATGTGTTGAACACTATGTATAGAAACAACTTAATAAGTTACAGAAGCAATTAGAAAGATTTGAAATCGGTTGGGCATAGAGTATCATCGTACCTGCCATACGACATACGAATGCGAAAATGACAACTTTGACAAAGAAAGCTATCAGTTCATAATTGTGGAAGTGCTCATAAGAACACTACGCTGAGAAGCAGGCTCTGTCCCAGTGGGGACGTTAATGCCAAGAAGAAGAAGAAGAAGATGTTACAAGTTTTATATTTTTAAAACAAGAACTGACACTCAATGCTCATGTCTGTTAACAGTATTTTGTTTTCTGAAAGTTTAAAGCATGTTTTAGGTGATTTTTTTATTTAGCTGATATGAGTAACATTGATCACCCATGAAAACAACGTTCGATTATCTTGAAACTACTATGACTTACTAAAATCATGGTCTCTGTAGTCGAATATGAAGACGAAACTCTTACAAGTCGTTTACTTTTTGAGTTATTTCAAAATTAAAAACACCTTAAATTGTGAAATACGCCTAAGTGTATGCAATTCCCTAAGGAATTTCTGCATTCTTTAAAGTAATTTGTGAATCATGCTTAACTGAATATATTTATGAAAGTTTTGAAAATGGAACCGTTTGCAGCGATGTCATTTTCAGTTATTACTGCATTCCTTCTGCTCATATCGTTTTCAGAACTTATGTGAGATATGATTGTTAGAGCATGTCATTCATATTCATAAAAATCATTGTTTCCAAAAGTTGAAAAATTTACGCATAAATACAATTCATTTTTTGCAAAAACCTTATTGTTTATTAGCTTATGAATAGAAGGGAGGGAATCACCATTCATGCATTGAAAATATTTCATCGACAAATGTTGAATTGAACTTATCACGAGGAGGGTCATTGTGATCAATGTTGCCCCGCTGATCAATGTTACCCGGATTACGGTACTTCACTAAAGTTCACATTTTATCGCTTAAAAAATCACCTTCATTCATTTGAGCCACCTCTTAAACTTAATATATTTGGCTTTCGGTTTGTTTTTTTAAATGTGATTTGAATTTTGATGAGCGCAAGAATTTATGGTTTTGAGGACATTCGAAAAATAAACCGCACCCTAATAGTTACGCAGGTCCTTGTGACGCCACTGGCTTTCATGAAATTACTCAGAAATGAAGGCCAAAAAAACTCTTACTAGAGAATCATTCATAGAATCATTTTTATCAATTATATAATAGAGGACTGTTAGCCTCAAAGCATTTGACGGCTCAATGTTCTTGGTGTTTCGAGCATGTGACCTGTCTCACTAGGGCTATTCAATGGAAACATGTATGATCATTCAATCTCCCATACGTTCCTTACCGTCGTTATCACAAAAGTAGTGTTCTGTTAAATTTACAGCTGTACTTACTGTGATGTAAGTACAATCTTTTCATCCCATAGTGTAAACTCATTCTTCAAACCTATATCAAGAATGTTGCTGAAGATACAGATCCATTCATTTATTCATTTATTTAGTTAACATCTAGACAGATAACACTGAATCAACAATTTCACGCAACAATACTATGTTCGTGGCCGCATCTCTCCATCCTCGGTTCTGCCCCACGCTCGCCAAATCGATACGAACTTGATCCGCCCACCTAGCTCGCTGCGCTCCACGCCTTCTTGTACCAACCGGATCCGAAGCGAACACCATCTTTGCAGGGTTGCTGTCCGGCATTCTTACAACATGTCCTGGCCATCGTATCCTTCCAGCTTTGGGCACCTTCTGGATACTGGGTTCGCCGTAGAGTTGGGCGAGCTAAGGTTCATCCTTCGCCGCCACACACCGTTCTCCTGCACACCGCCGAAGATCGTCCTAAGCACCCGAAGTGCGAAGACTCCAAGTGCTTGCAGGTCCTCCTCGTGCATCATTCACGTTTCATGCCCGTAGAGGACTACCGGCCTTTGAACGTTTTGTACATGGTACATTTGGTGCGGGCGTGTATCTTTTTTGACCGCAGCTTCTTCTGGAGGCCATAGCAGACCCGACTTCCACTGATGATGCGCCTCCGTATTTCACGGCTAACGTTATTGTCAGCCGTCAGCAAGGATCCAAGGTAGACGAACTCGTCGACCACCTCGAAAGTATCCCCGTCTATCGTAACACTGCTACCTAGGCGAGCCCTGGTCGCGCTCCGGTCCCTCCAGCTAGCATGTACTTTGTCTTGGCCGCATTCACCATCAGTCCAACTTTTTGCTGCCTCGCGTTTCAGGCGGGTGTACAGGTCTGCCACCTTTTCAAATGTTCGGCCCGACGATGTCCATATCATCCGCGAATCAAACAAATTGACTGGATCTCGTAAAAATCGTACCCCGGCTGTTAAGCCCGGCTTCCGCATCCTGGTATTCACGACATTTTTGGAGGATTTGCCCGTACAGTAAAGATCTGGTCCGTTGTCGATCGGCCGTCAACGAAGCCGGCTTGACAACTTCCCACGAACTCGTTTACTACAGGTGACAGACGACGGAAGATGATCTGGGATAATACTTTGTAGGCCGCATTTAGAATGGTGATTGCTTGAAAGTTCTCACAATCTAACTTGTCGCCTTTCTTGTAGATGGGGCATATTACCCCTTCCTTCCACTCCTCCGGTAGCTGTTCTGTTTCCCAGATTGTGCCTATCAGCCGGTGCAGACAAATTGCCAGCCTTTCCGGACCCATCTGTATGAGTTCAGCTCTGATACCATCCTTACCGGCAGCTTTATTGTTCTTGAGCTGATGAATGGCATCCTTAACCTCCCTCAAAATGGGGGCTGGTTGGTTTCCATCCTCCGCAGTACTGAAGAAAGCATTTCATCCGTTGTCCCGTCCTTCATTGCCTGTACTCTCAGCGCCATTCAGGTGTTCGTCGAAGTGCTGCTTCCACCTTTCGATCACCTCACGCTCGTCCGTCAAAAGGTCCCCATCTTTATCCCTGCACATCTCGGCTCGGGCACAAAACCGTTGCAGGATGCGTTAAGCTCCTGATAGAACTCCTCCTGATGATACGCGTTTCTTGAGACCGGCACAGCTGTTCCATCTCCTCGCACTTCTCCAGGCGGCGTTTTTTCTCCTGAAAGAGGCGGGTCTGCTGTTGCCGTTTTCCATCTATAGCGTTCCATGTTCTGCCGGGTCTCTTGCTGCAGCATGACCGCCCGCGCTGTATTCTTCTCCTCTAAAACCTTCTGGCACTCCTCGTCGAACCAATCGTTCTGTTGACTCCGTCCCACGTGCCCGACTTTGCTCTCAGCTACATCGTTGATGGCTGCTTTACTGTTCTTCATTGTCCTCAAGAGGGGCTTCATCCAGCTAACCCTCTTCCCGGTAATGCAGCCTCAAGGTGCTTCGCGTATGCCGCTGCGACATCCGGTTGCTTAAACCGCTCTAGGTCATACCGGGGCGGCCGTCCGTACCGTACGTTTTTAACGATGGAGAGTTTTGGGCGCAGTTTGACCATCACCAGATAGTGGTCAGAGTCGATGTTAGCGCCACGATAGGTCCTGACGTCGGATAATGCCGGAGAAGTGCCGTCCATCAATCAGAACGTGGTCGATTTGCGATTCTGGTCTACTGTGGTGATCTCCAGGTGTATCGGTATGGAAGGCTGTGCTGGAAGTAGGTGCTACGAATGGCTATATTCTAGGAGGCGATGAAATCAATTAATCGTAGGCCGTTTTCGTTCGTCAGCTGGCGGGCGCTGAACTTTCCAATCGTCGGTCTGAATTCCTCCTCCTGGCCAACCTGAGCGATCTCCTATGATGATTTTGACGTCGTGGCTTGGGCAGCTGTCGTACTCGTGTTCGAGCAGCGCGGAAAAAGCATCTTTATCATCATCAGTGCTTCCGGAGTGAGGGCTGTGCACATTTATTATGCTGAAGTTGATGACCCGGCCTTTGAGCCTCAACTTGCACATTCTCTCATTGATCGGCCACCACCCGATCACGCGCCTCTGCATATCACCCATCACTATAAAAGCTGTTCCCAACTCACGTGTGTTGCCGCAGCTCTGATAGATGGTATGGTTACCTCTAAAGTTCGCACCATTGATCCCTTCCAACACACTTCCTGCAACGCTACGATGCCGAATCCGCGGTCCTTCAGCACGTCGGCGAGTATGCGTGTGCTTCCGATGAAGTTGAGAGATTTGCAGTTCCACGTACCGAGCTTCCAATCGCTACGCTAGTCCCTTTCCGTCGCTGCGGTCTTCGCCGATTGTCCCGGCTCGTATTCTCTCGTTGATTATTCGTTGCTTGATTTTTTACGGCTAGCTTGGAGGACCATTCCCCCTAAATGTTCGGTGGACCATAGTACACAGTTTAGCTTAGAGTCCTTCTCTGGCACTCGGACGATGATCAGCCGCCCCTGACATGGGGATCAGACGCTGTTGTAAGCCGCTCCTAACAAGGAGTACAGACGCTCAAGGTTTGCAGAAGCAAAAGCAAAAGCAAACCCCCCTTCCCTGTCAGCATACGATCAAAGTTCCCACCGGGGTTGGTGTCCGATCTTCTCTAAGGTTACTCGTACCTCGGCCAGTACCGCGAGGAGGTAGGGATAGGAGTTGCTGGGCAAGAGGCTAAGGACCGCACAGAGGGGTCTATTTTATTCCTTCAGGTACGCGAGGTACCAATGGTACGCCATGCCCAGCCATTTACCAACCAAGAGCGATACAAATCCCGTTTGAGCTAATTTTGTATGGGATTTTTGTAGATGCATGCAGAGCTATAATCCCATATGAAGCAAAATAATGGCAAACAAACTCACGAATATCTCTTCTCCTCTCCGTCGGATTGAATTACTCTCCTCAGCAAATTACTCTATTATAGTTTTTAGAATGAGTTTTCATTATGGGATGATAAGATTGTACTTGCAGTCTAGTACTACCATGTTTAGAACCTTTTTCAAAATTTAACCATAGCGATTTAAAAAAAAATCCCAGAACACTATTTTTATGGTTACGATGGGAAGAAAGATGTGGAAGATTGCATTTTCAAGCTTTTTTAGATTTTGAATCGCCCTACTGTCTCACACACAAAAAGAGTGAATAATCACTCAGGTTCTTTGTAGTTACCAAAATAACTCAAGAATAAAAAAAAAAACTAGTTATGTTTTTGTACCAAACTATGTATTTAAAAACATTTACAAAACTCCCCAAACTTCCCAGATTACCAAAATTTGACCGGATATTAACCAAAGAATTTACGAAAAGGATTTCGTTAAATACCTCTGAAAAATAGAACCAGTAATTCTGTCAAAGACTCATCTTGGAATCCATTCAAACATAACATAAAGAAAACACAATTGTTGCCTAGATCATTTTTTTAGTGAAATTCCTGGTTGAATCCTTTCAAATGAGTCATTGTAGACAATCTGTGTACAAATTTGGGAGAATTGAAAAAAAAATCATAGATGATTTTCTGCAAGAGTTTTTAAAGGGATTCCAAAGAAATTTTGTAGGTATAGCTTCCATAGATTAGAAGCGCTTTAATTTGGCGAACTTCATTTACCTCGTTTGCTAAAATTTCAATGAAATAGTTAGTTTCAAAATTAGACAAGTGGAATTTCTCTAGCAATATGATTCAAACAGCAAAAAATGTCACAAAAACTTTTGGCAAACAAAAATTTCAAAAAATCCATTCTAGAACCACGGTGCTTCTAAATCATCCCCATTACCACCATTAAACTTTCGCGCTCACGGCCATACCAGAGTAGAGAGATTTAATTTACGGCAAAACGGCAGGACTTCGAGCGCTTCCCATCCCTCCTCTCCAATATGCTGATGTCCCTAATCGAGTTGTCGCCATCGCTGATAAAGTTTGGTTATTTTTGGTTCGCATAACTTTTCCCTCTACGGTTCGCTGTCCTAGGAAACTCCTGGTGGTCGGTTGGCTCCACGTCGCGTTCGCTCATGTATATTCCATAAATCAATAAATTTTCACATTCACACCAAATTATTCAGATTCAACAAAACGATAGCCTATCGCAGTCATTTATGTTCGGCGGTACAAGTTGTTTCCCATTGCCCCTCCATAGCTTCCTACTCACTAGTAGTGGAAGGCAGTAGTGGGAATTTGTCTTGAGTCTGCTGAGCCATAAATTTATCGTCCGAAATTTAAATAAAGTCATAAAGATTTTTTATGAATGTCATTATGGTCCTGCTGCATTCGGAAGGCTGCGCAGTGGACTATCAAACCAATCGTTGTTTACAGAACATATAGAGCGAGAGAGCGCGCGCCAGCAATGAATTGTAGATTGGGTTCTGGCGGGTTGTATACACGATTAAGTAGGGAACAATAGGGAAATCTATGATATTTTAAGAGTTTTTAAAGAGCAGCCATTAGGGTTAAAAAGCAGGCCAGCAGTGAAATGGTCCAAATGCTATAAAATTGTCGCCTTGTAAGCTGGCTTTCAGAGCAATCTCTGTCTTTAATTGCAACCATGCACTTCGTGTTACACAAATTATCAAGTTGCCCTTAAGGTGAAGATGAATCAAAGCCAAACCTCAAATTTTCAAGAGCTCAAATCTGGAGAACCAAACATCCGTTTAAGCTGGAAACTTAATCGATTGGTAACTAGCTGGTGGTGAAAATTTGAAGTTTGGCTTCGATTCATCTTCACTTTAATTCATCTTGCATATATTAGCATGCTGTTGTATAGCTGTGTTTCTGTACAAACGGTTGAATTATCGAGCTAGAGGTTATTTCGAATCTCCCTCTTCAGAAAACAAAATCCTTTACGATAGCACTGCAATCTATACCAAACGGGGCCATGTTGTCCTAAAAGTACGCATTTCTCCCCTTGATCCCCTAAAACCGACCAAACTATAGTGTGAATGAGATAGTTCGCTCACTACATGGCTACATTCGGCTGAGTGGTCGTTTGGTTTGCGAGCAAGCATTCCTACAGGAGCAGCAAACGAACGAACGCCGAAACAATTGGGAGGCTGGATAGTGGTGTAGCATAAATAAAGTATGTGACTTTGTCCTTGTTGATTTGTATACAGCTGAAGTGCAGTACAGCTCGCTCGAAGTGGTGAAATAGCAGCGGCCGCATTTCGAAAGCGGTGAATTTTCAACAGCCCGGTTCCCGGTAGGGCTGTTTTCTCTGTGACGAAAAAGTTTCACAAACAACATCTGCACTCTGCAGTGGAGAGCTTGTTCGACACGATAAAGTTAATAGTTTCGATCGAGTGACGGGTGGAAAGTTGGTTTCAGTTAGAAATATATGAATAGATTGAACGATAGTGGAAAATTATGAAATATTGGAGTACTATAAATGAGGAAAAGGCCTTGAGTCTGTTGAAGCAGTTGAATATTGCATTTTTATTTATATTTTCCTTGTAGAAGTTGTAAATTTCAAAATTCTATTTCATATGCACTATTCCAAATATTATTACATGCAATTCTTATAGACGTTCTTTAGCCGGTCTTAGCCGATTGGTTAGAGTCCGCGGCTACGAAGCAAAGTCATGCTGAAGGTGTCTAGATTCGATTCCCGGTAGGTCCAAGATCTTTTTGTAATGGAAATTTCCTTAACTTCCCTGGGCATAGAGTATAATCGTTCTTGTCACACGATATACGAATACTAAAATCGCAACTTTGGCAAAGAAAGTCCTCAGTTAATGAAGATTGGACTCGGAAAAAATGAGACACTTTGTTTGGGTGTAACTTTTTACCGCGTGGGTAAGAATTCATGAAATTTTGAGTAATACTAGTTTGGAGTGTTATGTTTAGCGGCCAAAAACCGAAAATGGAATACCCAGAGAAAGCGCCGAAGATAAGGCAGTATTTTAAGAATAACCAGAACCTTTCCACCCGAAACGTGGCCAAAAAGGTCAATTCGTCGAAGTGGTTCGTCCAGCAGACCATGAAGCGGGCTAGTCTACGTGTTTTTAAGGTCAGAAGGCCCCAAACCAGACTGACAAGCAAAACACGGTGGCCAAATTGCGTGCGCGGAAGCTGTACCGTAAGTGGCGTCATATTTGGATCATCCCCTAGACAACGCTGGTAAAATTTTTGTTTTGCAGATCGCAGGATGGCGTCATCGGCAAAGTTGTTTTCCTATTTTCCTTAACGTGAGCATATTGCCCCCAGTCCTCCTACTAACTACATTTAAAAAATGAAACGTCCCGCTTGAGTTATGCTTATATGCTGCATATATCTGGGCGTCTGATCCAGTGCATTTGTAAGGTTCAAATTGGCACTTTACTACAGCGTGGCATTACGTTCGCTCGAATTTGAATTCAAACGGCTGTTTTGGAGTTATGGGTGGGGTGCCCAACGAGTTGATTAAAGTTTAGGTCCTTCAATAAGCTTTTTAAGGACAAATTTAACGTATTTTTTACATTTAATACAAACTATGACAGTGCACAGTTGGCTAACGATGATATTTTTTGATTTTTGGTTATTTATTGCCCTAAAATATGACCTTGAAAATCGCACACAATTGCAACGAAAACAACGAAAAACTTGTTATACGTTTTTTACGATTTTCTAGAGAAAAGCTCATTAAATATAGGGTTTCAAGGCTAGTAATGGACCCCTTAGTAGCTGAAATTCATTCTCGACACTTTTCCGCAATGATATCTCAGACGGATATACGATTTGTAGGAATGTAACAACAAGTTCAATATTTTTACTTCATAGTAGGGTAACTGGTGGTAAAACGCGCTCTCTAAGGAAGGAAGCGTTTTTAGCTATCAAGAACGTTATTATAAGCTTTTTTTCGTTTCATTATCTCATAGACAAACATGTTTTCTATCAAATAGTAGAAACAGCCATCCATTTTGTCGTTAGTTGTTCGCGCGCACGCATGCGCAATAATGCTTGCAAATACGTCGCATACATAAGGGCGTTTGATCTGATGTTATTGTTTGATTAATGTAACGCTGATTCGAAAAATGTGCATTTGTAAGGTTCAAATTGGAACGTTACTACAGTTTGGCATTACGTTTGCTGGAATTTAATTCAAACGGCTGGTTCAATGTTATGAAATAGGAGTGGCCGTTTTGCCCCTCGAGTTGATTAAAGTTTAAGTTTTCAATACGCTTTTTAAAGATAATTTCGACACTTTTTTCGCATGGAATGTGAACTATTGGAGTGCACAAGTCGATTCTCGGTGATAGTTTTAACAGTTTGGTTTTTTATCGGCCTGAAAATGGCCTATAAAATAACACAAATTACAACGAAAACAGCAAAAAAAAGTTTTCGAGTTTTTCACGATTTTTTCCAGGAAAAAACTTAAAAATATGTATAGAGAAGCATTTTGCCAATACATTTTCCATCGAATTGAAAAACAGCGTCCCAAAGCACGTCGTTTCTTCCAAACAAGGGTGGCGCGTTTTACCCCAACGGTGCATTTTACACCAGTTACCCTACGCCTATGAAACTTACAAAATCATTCGATTTTTCCAGCGAACTGTTGTCCGAATTGCCTATTATGGACCCTCCCGGAATGTTTACAAATTTGACGTTTCCTATTTGGATCCTCCATTTGATTCCTATGTAATCCGGCTCGCTGCGACGTGTCTATTATGGACTCACCTGGAAATGCGTATTATGGACCCTCTTGTGTGGTTTCATTTACAAAACTGCTCCAATATCTGTATTCATGCATCTCAACCAAATATTTTGCCTGAAATTCCTTATTCGTATTGACTCTCTATTTGGAGATGAATTCTAGAACACATCGTACATCCAAATTGGAGTGGCAAATTACTCCCACTTCCCCTACGAACGAAATAACAGAATTTTTCACTCACTTCTTCAAGTCAGTTCCCAGATATTTTGGAATACGTTCTCTAGATAGAGATTGCTTTCGAAATCGTTCCTTTGAAAAATTTGTTTTTATTGGATTGGAATCCTAAATTGAAATTATGCGTAATTTCAAGCTGCATAGCAAATTTTTGAGGTTTTTTGCAATAATTGGTACATAATTTTTTTTTTCGTTTTCAATGCCGGAATTGGTTTCTGATATAGTTTCCAAAAGAGCTCCATTTGTGAAATTTTATTTATTTCAATATTGTATTGCTCTATTGAGTGAATTTACAATTTCCTTTTGCAGATCCTGCTGTATATTTTTCAAAGCAGGATCACTAGTGCGTTTTACGATCACGAGTTTAAGAGCATCTTCTATAATCACGGATTTGAGTTTTGAGAGTATTGTCAATATCAAGTTTTATTTGCAAAGAAATTTTACATCAAGATTACTATCAATGTTTGTTTGATATGTATTTCAGTTGGCTCGTAAATAATTGGAAGTGTAGCTGATAGGAGTGAGAATCGCTTCATGGGAATTTTAAATGTAACTTGATCAGCATCAAAGTCAGCGTGAGTAACCAGTTGGCTTTATAGCTCATCATAAGCAATTCAATTTAAAATAAGGAATAGAACAAATTATCTTATTCTGAAGTTATTAAAACATCTAATGCATTTTCGTCCAATAATATTTTTGAACCATTAACTCAAAGGTTGATATTGAGGATTCAAATGAGGAACACAATTTTGTGAATCATCCTACTATCAAAAGAAAATAATAATAAAACAAACAATCAAACAAATATTTTGGATCCTCAACCATCAACATCTTATGAAAAAAAAATTCCTTCAATTAATTTATCAAAATCTCAAAACATTCCTGGTTTTCAGAAATTAATCAAGATTATTTGGGAACAAAAATGATGATATTAAAAAGACTACCAATAATTCTCATGTTCAAAACGATGATGGGGGTAGTATTTTGAAAATTTAGAAAATATTATAAAATTTTGGGTTTTAATGATTTTTGGAAAAAATTGATAAAGAAATGTTAACCATTGTAGTTAGTTTACTAGAGAAATTGAATTCTTATGGACCCCTCATTAGATCCTTATTTTGTTCCTAATGGCTCAAATCAAAAATAGTAGTTTGAATTTTTTTACAATGGGATTGCAGAAGTGTTATTCCAAAATTGAAAGACTGAAAGCTTTGATAGTCAATAATGATATTGATATATTTTGTTTGAATGAAACATGGTTAGTGCAACTAAATTTTTTAGAATTCCTTCTTTTAAAATAATTCGAAAGGATCGTAATATAGCATATGGAGGTGTAAGGATCGGAATTCGTCAGAATATTGAATTTAAATTTTTAAATTTTCGTTGGACTCACCAATTGAATATGTTGCTATTACTGTCAAACATAATGGAATAGAATTTTCGATTTTATGTTTATATATTCCTTCCCAAGCAAGTTTTTCATTATTAGATTTGAAAACAATTCTAAATAATATACCTTCTCCATTTTACATACTTGGTGATCTTAATGCTCATAACTTGGCTTGGGGTAGTGAGTTTTCTGATGGCAGAGGTTCATAATCATGGATCTGATTGATTAGTTGAATTTAAATATTCTGAATGATGACTCATTCACTAGAATAGCAGTTTCCCCCTGCTCATCATTCATGCATTGATTTATCATTGTGTTCAAGTAGTTTGGCCTTAAAATCAACTTGTAGAATTATAGATGATCCAAATGGTAGTGATCATTTACCTATTCAAATTTCTATTCATTTTCCTCTTCGTGATCAACATGACCAAGAACCATTTGTTCCTGATTTAACAAAAATATTGATTGGTCCAAATTTTCAGATTTAATTTCTACTGCTCTAATCAATTTCGATTATTCACTTTCTCCTCTTCAAAATTATAACAGGTTTTCAGTCATTTTAATAGATTGTTTACAAAAATCTCAGACTAAAAAAATATTTTTGGGGCCAACCAAAAGAAGACATAATTCTTTTTGGTGGGATCATGATTGTACTGTTGCACTTAAAAATAAATCTGAAGCCTTTAAAAAAAATCGTAATTCAGGTACTAGGAACAATTATATTTTTTATCGTAAAACTGAAGCCCAGTTTACACGAATTGTTAAGTTTAAAAAAAGGAATTATTGGAAAACTTTTATTGAAAATCTTGATTCAGAAACGTCATTAAATAAATTATGGTCTGTTGCTAGAAATTTAAGGAACTATAATATTCCTTCTACCTCTGTTTGGAATATTCTGAAAATTGGATAGATCAATTTTCTTCGAAAATTTGTCCTGATTTTGTTCCTACTCCCATCATATTTAAAACTTATCAATTGTACAATTATAACCCTGATCTTTGTAATGAATTTTCAATTGAGGAAATGGAATTAGCATTATCTGTTACTACAAATACTGCTGCAGGTATTGACAATATAAAATTTATTGTGCTAAAAAAATTACCTACTGATGGTAAATTACAATTACTACTATGCCTATATAATTCATTTTCGTTTCAGAACATTTTTCCTTCTGAATGGCGATTCATAAAAGTAATTAGTTTACTTAAACCTGATAAGAATACTTCATTAGTGGAATGTAGAAGACCTATTAGTTTATTATCATGTCTTCGTAAACTAATCGCTGAGAAAAATAATATATTTTCATCATCTCAATATGGGTTTAGAAAAGATCGCGGAACTAGAGATTGTATTGCTCTTCTAGCTTCACATATTGAATTATCGTTCAATAAAAACAAGATGTAGTTTTTACTTTTCTTGACGTTTCTGGTGCATATGATTCAGTTCTTATTGATTTACTTTTCAACAAATTGAATGATTGTAAAATTTCAATCATTATCTCCAATTTCTTATGTAATTTGTTTTCCTTCAAAATAATGCATTTTTTGCATAATGGGTCTTCTAGAATGTCATTTCTGTTAATGGTCATAGCAGAGAAGTTATTCGTCATTTTATGCAAAATTGTTTAGATAATCTTCACTCATGGGCACATAATAATGGTTTTACTTTTCAGTTCGAAAAACAAAATTCATATTCTCGTAAACATTCTTCAGTAAATATTGATTTGTATCTTAGTAATCAACAAATTGAACAAATTATTGATTATAAATATCTTGGTCTATGGTTCGATTCGAAATTAAAGTGGAATAGTCAGATTAAATATATTCAAAAATTTGCTCGAAGAGAATAAATTTCGAATGATAAATGGAACATGGTGGGGTGCACATCCTTATGACATGATCACACTCTATAAAACAACTATTCGTTCATTAATGGAATATGGTTGTTTTACTTTTGGGAGTGCTGCACAAATACATTTTTCTAAACTGGAAAAAATACAATTTCGTTGTTTGAGAATTTGTTTAAATTTGATGAATTCTACGCATACTAAATCTATTGAAGTCCTTGCTGGTATTATTCCACTCAAATATCGCTTCCATGAATTGAATTGCAAATTTTTGATGCATTGTTTTTCAATGGATCATCCTTTAATTGGTACACTAAAATCTTTGTTTGAAATCAATCCTTCTAATAGAATATTGAAATCATATATCTATTGTTCTAGAGAAAATATTTTATCAAATGTTTCTCCACATTTTATGGATATAGCATAGATGCTCATTCTTTTCAACCATGTGTGGATTTATCTTTACATGAAGTATTAAAACAAATTTCTAATCATGCTCGTTCCCGTTATGCCAATTTATTATTTAAACGTAAATTTATTGGGGTAGACAATGATCAGATTTTTTTACCGATGGATCTTTACTTGAAAATATAAGCAAGGGTTGGAGTGTTTAATTTTCATTTTGGTTCATTTTTATAAATTAGAATCTCCTTGTTAAATTTTAAACAGCTGAATTAACAGCTATATATTTTACATGCAAATTGATTGAGAATTATTCACCAAATATATTTATGGTGTGCTCAGATAGCCTTAGTTGTCTTCAAGCTCTTGAATTGCATTAGTTTTAATTTTCAAACCCATCATATTGTTCTATCAATTAAAGGGTTATTAAATGATTTATATTCTAAAGGATTTATAATTAAATTTGTTTTGGTTCCAGCTCATTGCAATTTTTATGGTAATGAACAAGCTGATTTATTGGCAAAATTGGGGGGTTTTCCGTGGAATAAATTTATAATTGTGATATTTATTATTCGGAATATTTTAACTAATTTGAAAAAATATTCTATGAATGATTGACAATTTCTTGGAATACAAGTGACAAAGGTCGATATTTTTATTTCATATGTCCGAAGATAAAAATATTTCCTTGGTTTCGCAGTCTTCCTGTTGGACGTAATTTTATTTGATCCTATTCTAGACTAATGTCAAATCATAACATTTGTAAGTAATCATTTATATCGCATGAATTATCACAGATTCAAATATTTGTGAATGTAATAAATCATATGAAAGACAGTATACCATATCGTTTTTGAATGTTCTAGTTTTAAATTGCATCTAGAGAAAAATTCCTTGATAGAATAAGCAGTTTAAGTCATGATATTCCTGTGTCAGTTCGGGATATTCTGGGAAATAATTCACTTCCTGTCATGAGAATTTTATACAAATATTTGAATGAAATTTCGTATCGTGTATGATACTGCTCGTTTGTTTTTTTTTTCTTTGATATTATTTTCAGAAACATCAAGTTTGGTACTCATCCATCTAATCGATTGGCTTCTGAATGCGTGCTAGTGAATATTCGTGATGACTGAACTTGGAAAACTTTGGCTCCGCTATGGATCGATTCCGGGAGAGCCCGGCCCCTTAATAAATATTATTCTATAACGTTATTCGAAAAAATAAAGAGGTTTTGTACCTTTTGAGAAAGATTTCATTAGAATATCACTCAAAGGGGCTTTCCTCTTTCAAAATTAATGAGTTAAAAATAAATAAATAAATAAATAAATAACCAGTTGGCTGCACAGGTGACTAGAGTTGGTAAAGACCAAATCAATCATAGAAGGGTTTCTATAAAAGGAAAAAACTAGTAGGGCTATCAGGGTATTGAATTAAGAAATATTCTGATGAGCACTCATCAAAAACTTGACTTATTGCGAGTCAATTTCCGCAATTCAGTATGAAGCAAAATAACTTACTGGCAAGTGAATTGAAAAGGCAAATATAGCTGCCTATATTTACCAAATTGTGTTTGAACAGAAACACCCAAAGATTCAGCAGCTTTGGTTTCCAATGACGAAAAAAGTTGATGGTTTATACGTCTATGAATGAGGATAGCAGCTTCATCAAGTCGATCATTACGATACAAAATAATTTGGATTTCTTTTGAGTTAGTTTCAAATAGGTTTCAGTAATAACTGCTATATGTATTTTATTAGCTGTTAGAAAATAATCAGCTCGTCCTCTTTACGATTCAGTGAAGAAGCATTCCAATTAGAACCATAAAAAAATGATATATGGATCTAGTAGTGAAACGTAATCTAATGACAATATTATTAATATTTTTACACAAACTTGGACTGCTTCATTTGATTCAATTGTTCAGTTAAAAAATCAAAACCAGCGGAGACAAAACCCATCGTTTACACTAATGAATGTTCAAGCTTAACCGCTAGTGCTTTAAGGGGATCTTTCGCATAGTTCATTTGTTGTTCATAATCCGTTTGTTTTTGGTATGCTTTTTAAGTTTAATATTTTATTATATGATTAATTATTTCACATCCATCCATCCATCCATTTCAAATACCCATCTAGAATCAAGTTTTTAAAATATGACTGTCATTCAAGTTTTGCATAAGATAGATGTGTAATTCTCATTTGAGTAACACAGCCTCCACTAAATCACAACGCACTCAAATTGGACCCATGATGGTCCTTCCGCCATCAACGCTAAGACACGTTCCTGTGATGAAACTGGCCGAATCCGTCGCCAGGAATGCTATGGCTTCTGCCACTTCCCTGGGTTGTCCGATCCGTCCGAGGGCATGGGTTTTTTCGCTGTGCTTCACAAAAGCAGCATATTGTGCGGGACTCATACCCTCTCGATTTTGAAAGTCGGTTGCAATGACCGCTGAAAAAATCAATGTTTGAAATATTTCATGATTGATAAAAAACAATGTCTCGGTACCTGGATTGACTGAATTCACCCGGACCTGCTTCGGTGCAAGTTTAAGAGCAATCACTCTTGTGAATTGATCCAACGCGGCTTTTGAAATGCAGTAAGCCAATGAGTTGGGAAACGGCTTGAGTCTAGTGATGCTCGATACGTTAACGATGTTTCCTTTGCTTTTGATTAGATGGGGTACGGCTAGTATCGTCAGATGATAAGCTCCTCTCAAATTGGTATTCAGCATGTCATCCAGTTGATCCAGACTAGTGGTTTCGATACTCCCCTACCAGCGTTGTTTACCAGCACGTCTAGTTTGCCAAATTTTTTGATGGTCTCTTCAATTACACGGACGTTGTCTTCCTGTTTTGTCACGTCGGCCACCAAAATCAGAGGTTTCTGTTTCCAACACATTCGGCTCCACATTTCTTCAAACTTTCGACATTCCTACCGGTCATGACCACTATAGCGATATTGCTATAGGAATTAAGTCTGGGAAATAACACAGCGTAACAAAAATGACACTTTCGCGTGTCTCAAGGATCAAATTATGTGTTTCTAGTAGATTTTGGGTCGCTGAATCTGATGCCGTTCTCAGAAATGTTCCAGCACGTCACAATTTTTAGCTACAGATCGCCAAAGTTGTATAAAACACTGGTTTTATTGATGTTTACATAAAATTTAAAGTATGATTTATCAAACTTTTTTGTGATATTGTCTACCAAACATGCTAAATAGGACTTGAACTTTCTATTTAGATGCAAATCAGTTGAAATTTTACGATAAAATTAAGGTTAAATCGATTTTTTTCAACATGTTTGCAGCCTTCATATAAAATTCTTCGTTTCTCTATATGCATAATACAATACATTTCTGAACCACCAAAAATAACATTTTACCATCGAAAATATTATGAACTTCGTTGATAATTATTGTACTATACATAAAGTTTTAATTTTGTGACAAATTGAGCAAACAAATTGCCGTACAAGTTGGAAAACTTGCATGCAAGTTGGCTGAAACAGTCAAATTTTGCATTTACATCAGTCAATATCTCAAAAACTAGACGTGCCATGATATTTCTGAAAACGGCAATGGACTCAGCAACCCTTAATTTAGTAAATAGCGGTATTTTGGTTCTTGAGACACAACCGTGTTCCGCAGTGTAATTAGCTCATAGGTTATAGTATTCCTCAAACTTTTTGGACTATCGTCTCCTGAGCGTCAACATTTTTTAAAGAACTAGTGTTTCGAGAGCCGCGTCCGATACCTTTCGTTTTTCTTAGCACGCTGAGCGAAATTAATTCAATGGCTCTTAGTAAATGACTGTGGAATAGGGTGTGACATAATTTTCGAAAGTTCTTCTTTTTCTTATTGGCATAACGTCCCCACTGACACAGATCCTGCTTCTCAGCTCAGAAGGCTAAAAAACATGATATTTACCGTTTATATGTATTATTAATGTGTTCAAACTTTTAATCTTAATATTTTTGGCTAAAATTCTACGGTTTATTTTTTTTTATGTGATTGAATTAAGAAGAGTACACGAATTTTTAGTTTTGAGAACATTCGAAAAATAATAACAACAAAGCTGAGAAGCAGGTTCTATCTCTGTTGGAACGTAACACCAAAAAGAAGAAGAATAATTGACATTAACTAGTTATTATGATATTTCGGTGCATTTTTTATTTTTTTTCTGCATTAATGAGCGATCACTCCTTCAGCCATCGTAAGCACCATGCCACTCGTGCTGTGTATGAAAAGTGAGCCTTTAAAGGGTACGTGTACTCATTACACGCATGCGATCGGTCTTGGTTTAATAACCGTAGTAAACGCAATTTCAGGAAAGTATCATTTATCGAAGCTTTCATTATTTAAGGATCACACCATACGAGATTTTCACGTTTGTTTGTCTGGATTACATGAAAAAACTTACTGCTTGTTTTAGACAGATGAGGGTAAAATGGTCAGTAGCCCTATTTAAGTGCCAGACAACTAAGACACTTGCAAATAGCAGCGTCGTTATCAAGTGAATCTTGTAGACATGACTTCCGTAGATTTATCACCCATAGAAGTGGCGGATCTTGAGAAGATTACACTGATATTCACATGAATATACAGTGACGGACATAACTTTCAGATAATCACATTCACATTCAGTGTTAGGCGAATTGCATTGTTTTCTGTAATACAGTTTTGTGCTTAAAATTTTATTTTGCCAATAACGTATTCCACGCTTATGCTAGAATAAGGGCGTATGCAACATAATCGATTTCTTTTTGTCGATTTTCTCTTCCGTAAATGATAGTGTCCAGTTGCATGTTTTAAGTAACTTTTCCACACCAGGACATTACATCGCTGCCTTGCATTCTGAGATGAAAATGTTCAATGAAACTTGCATCTTGTCACCTTAATTCACGAAAAGAAAGTATCAATGAAGAGAAAAGATTAATAATGTTATCATATAATTGATTTTTGCCATCTTGCTGTGAATTTTAATTTTGATCTTTCTTTTATTCTTCTATGGTAGTGTTGCCAGCTACATAAGTATTTGATCATCGATGAACTTTGGTGTATATACGCTATCTTTATCTTCAAATTTTTATTTCCCATTTAATACCCTCATATAATAGGCTTTTTTGATGACATTCGAACAGTGTTGGCATACAAACCCGGAATTTGAAAAAGTACTTAAACGATGCTCCAACTTTGCCGGAAACTTTGGGTACCGTTAAACGCGGTATCTTCAATATGGCGGGTAACATTAATAGTGTTGAACCAACAACATACTAAAGGAAATAGCATAATTTCTGTTAAATAAACGAAACCCCGAATTCAATACCGCCAGAGTTTGTATTCATTGACAGATACACATATTCCGACCTCAACTGTAAGGCCATCTTCGGTGTCGTGTACTTTACTCGACTAGCAGAATTAAATGGTATAGTAATAAATTAGGTTTTTCGTTTACATATTAAAAGGTATTCCACTAAATAGAACCTTTGAGGCTTCATATTCAAATATGGAAAATAAGTGAGATTTTTGCATTTTTGAAACGCTCACAAAAATCTTCTCTACGTCCACTATTTGATGTAGTTAGACTGAACTCGTCACTTATCCTTGATAGCCTACACATCAAAAATATCTTAGATTTACACGTAACGTAATTTTAGCCTCAATAATGCAAAGCCATTTCTCATGTATTATTCAATGATAAAACCTATAAACACATCTATTATATCCAACATTGTTACAAAAATCCTTAATATTGAACGCGAAACGTCTTCTCTCGAAGAATTTTGCATGCAAAACGGCTCGGTTTACATGATTTTCACGCTGAAAAAGCCATCGATCCATCCATGTGCATTATTTTTGACAGAATATTCAGCGTAGAATCATGTAAACCGAGCATTCTTGTTTGCAATCTCACTTTCAAGATGCAAGAAAGCATGCAATATTGGCGAATGTTGGATGTAAGACCATCAAATGTGTCAGTTTCACTCAAGATTGCAAGCATTTTCTAATGTAATGAGACAGTTTACACTAATTATCGTTGAATGTTTAGTTGCAAGTCCTTTTATATGATTATCATAAAAAATTACGTGCCATGTGAATTTGAGATTTTTTTGCTGTGTAGTTATAGAAGAACACGAATTCGATCTCAAATCGCATAGCGAAAAGCATGTCGAAACGGGATTATCAATCGATATCTCTTTAGAATTATTATTTATGCTAATTCTTGTAGACTTATAATGGTTTCGGCGCTTGCTTTAGCTCAAAAATCTTTGTAGGTGGCTTTTCTACAAATTCTGTACTACAATGCATCAATCCAGTCTCAACTGCAAGTTTGGTTATGGGTTTATATGCACAGCAAAAAAATCCTAAATTTACATGGCACGTGAACTTCTATAATAATCATGTTAAACGAGTTATAACTGAATGTTCAACGATCAATAATGTAACTGTCTCATTGCATTCAAAAATGCTTGCAATCTGTAGTGAAACTGAAACATTTCATGATCTTTCATCCAAGATTCGCCAATATTGCATGCTTTCTTGCATCTTGAAAGTGAAATTGAAAACAAGATCGCTCAGTTTACATAAGGCCTGCCCAACCTTTTTGGCTCTTTTTTGACATAAATGGCTGGTGCGTTCGTAAGAATAGACCAATATGAACAAAATTAGTCTGAAATGAAAGCTATGTAATATATCTGTCTAATCCATGCTGAAAATTTAAAATTTATATCAATCTCTTCGCTAGCGATGCAAGCAAAGGTTAAAATCAGTCCGGCCCGCGGGCCGGATCATTTTTGTACTTAATTGCACCGGTAGCTAAGAGGTTGATATAAATTTTAAATTTCCAGCATGGTTTAGACAGATATACTACCAAGCTTTCATTTGAGACTAATTTTGTTCATATCGGTCTACTTTTGCGAACGCACCAACCATTTATGTCGAGAAAGAGTCAGGTTGGGCAGGCCTGGTTTACATGATTCCACGCTGAATATTCTGCCAAAAATAATGCACATGGATGGATCGACGGCTTTGTCATTCCATGCGCATTATTTATGATTGAATTTTCAGCGGGGAAATCATGTAAACCGAGCCGTTTTTGCAAGCAACATTCGTTGAGAGAAGACTTTTCGCGTTCAATATTAAGGAATTTGGTAACAATGTTGGATATAATAAATTTGTTTATAGGTTTTACCGTTGAATAATACATAAGAGATGGCTTTGCATGATTGAAACTAAAATAATGTTACGTGTAAATCTAAAGATTTTTTTTGGTGTGTAGAACAGGTAATGAGTCAAACAGATAAGCCAAGTCATCCCTGATTTTTTTACTGCTGAGTTGCGTGTCTGACAACTAACGCATGAAAAATTTTTAATCGTGAGTTATAAATAAAATAGAATTTTTCTCACAACACTGTATGATTGTACATAAAGTTCAGAGTGTATTTAAAGAAAACATTTTTCTTACGAAAAATAAGACCGTTCTACTCTGAAAAATGTTTTTTGTTGTTGGGTTGTGTACCAAGTTGAACCAGGAGAGAACAAGTGGTTTTGAGCCGAACAAAAAGCGGATGAGAAGGGCTAGGACAAGTAGGACAACAGATCTGTGAAAGATTATCGTACTCATGAATCTATAAGAACACAGGATTCATGTAAAGATTCCCCTTAAGTTTTTTGAGGTTAGATAATTTTTACGTTCCTTGGAATGTTTCCAAAGTTTCTCAAGAGAAAATTTCGTGACCTTTCTAAGTACATTGAAATTGCCACATGGGAGAGAATTGCTTGTGAATTGAGGACTTTTGTGGACTATCTGAGAACAAAATGAATGATAATTATCATTGTCAATTATTCATTGGAAATAAATGGGGGAAAATAGTTTCTCGTGATAATAATCAGAGATCTGATTGCTTATTTACGAGGCTTCATATTCTGTGAGTCTGCAAAACGTACTCAAAACTAGATCGCATGCATTTAAATGGCGAATCATGTTCGTTTCTATAACTGTTCGCAATAAACTTTGAAGTAGGAAAACTTTTCTACCTAGCCACCAATATTAATCATTGCGCTTGAGTAAAGAGGAGTATGAGATTCCTGTTAGAAAAAACAACACCAAAACTTTTCTTGTATTGCTGTAGATGGCCTAAAATCGGATAAAGTAGAACAATTCCCTTTTGCGTGAGGATGCAAGGAAACTTGTTGTATTTTCTATTTGGCAGTCATTTATGAGGTCTTTCTGCACATAGTAAACCCCACAGGATTCTTGTCCTGTTGGTGAATCCCATTTAAATAATTTGTTCGAAAAAAAAAAACATTATTTTTTATAATTTACTTAAAAATTGAAGTTTTGTAAATTTGATTTTAATTTGTTCTGGTTAATCTGTTTAAAGTTTTTATATTTATTTACAAAAATTGTATTACTCTTACTGTTAATGAAAAATTAAGTACTCAGCTCTTTTTCTTTCGAGTCGTATTGCTACTGTAATACTAACTTGATGGTTGTACCTGTATCGCTCAAAATAGCAACAATTTTACTTTTCGATGCAGTCAAAGTTGGAAAAACATAACCAAACAAAGTAAGAGTCACGTCGCTGGTCAGTCCTTTTGCGCTTTTGACGACTAATGCTAATGATTTCTGCGGAAAAGTTAAATGGATGATTTCTGCGGAAAAGTCAATTGGAATCATTTTGCATATCATTTTTTCATATCAACCTTGACATTAGCGGACTATTGTTTTCCTGGAAACTTTGATTATACCACTAAGGTCGAACTTTTGCCCCACCTTACTCTAGAGTAAGGTGGGGGCAAAAGTTCGACCTTTTTTTTCCTGTTCGATGCGCCACTGCGACCAGTATTTAGATCTATTGTGGCATTACCCGTATCCTTAGTGTATAGTGCATGTCGCATTACTCCATTTCCATTGATAGGTAATGAAGCATCGATTTCTGTACAGTTCTTGTTTTGATTCCTCAGATATGGATACAAATCGACTATGGTGAAAAGATCCCGCTATTTACACCCTTCATAGAAATTTACATCTCAGCGAAGGCGCGCCCCTTAGCAAACATAATCGATTAAATTTCTGGGAAACCAAATCGGTACTACTGATATTTGACCATGCAACGGAACTCTAGTCCCATCCTTGTTTCGCTTTTAGTTTAGTCCCAGAAAATACTAGAAAAAAGGGGCTTTATGCTAGCAGCAAAACCGAATCAAGCTAGAAAATTTGTTTAGTAATCAGAATTCACGTGAGTCCTTGAATTACCAGTACTTACAGTCCTTGTTGAGTTAATGCTCATGGTTGTTATCCTGGCTTCAAGTGTAGTCTCGGGACTGACCAACTCCGAGTCTTTAACCATCTGCTAGGTAAAATAGATTATTTTCAGAAAACTGTTGCCAGTAACAAGGACTTTGTACCGCGAATCCTTGAATTACCAGAACATATTCGCTAGCCCAAAAACAAGATGAGACTAGGGTTCAAATTGGTAGATCTTACTTCGTAATGCACCACGAAAAGGTGATCTACCCGCGTTACGGGTAAAGTTCGACCCTAGTGGTATAATCAAAGTTTCCAGGAAAACAATAGCAGTTGAAACAAAACAAATACCATACATTGCATCTTCAACGTATTGGCTATAATTTTGCTGAACAAACTTGTGTTAAAATATTTACCCATTTTTAGTTATAACAGTTTCAAAATTAATTGTCTTATTCGAACTTTTGCCCCACCGGTGGGGCAAGAGTTCGAATCTAGTGTGGGGCAAAAGTTCGCTGGCTAAAACACAAAATATCGATCCTTTTATGATAGACATACTTTACACCAGCCGTAAACTTAAGTTTGACGAAAAATACACACTAAATTTTCATCAAAAAATTGCCCAAACCGGGTTAATTGTAATATACTCAAAAAAAGCAGTTTTTCACAAAACTGTGTGGAAATGAAAAATTTTGGTGACGATTTTCACACGATCAGACAAATTTAACTGAATTTGAAGATAATATGTGGATTTTAGGCAATTTGCAAATTTTTGCGTGAGTTTATACATGGGTTGAACTTTTGCCCCGCTGATTCGAACTTTTGCCCCACTAGGGGTCAAACATTGTTTTCAAGCATTTATGCAAAAACTAATACACCTCAAAGCAACCTTATGATAGGCCTAGAAACGCCCTTACATAAAATATTGAAAAAGATTTTATCTTCAATTGGTTCCATGCAACGAAAGTTTGACAAAAAATTACAACATTCACGTCGAAAAACAACAAATAGCCATAACTTTTCCAAATCTCAATCGATTTTTATGATATTTGCACGGTGCTCCAATTACCGTTATTATCAAATAAAATATACCATTCAAACGGCAGTCAGCAGTTGATTCCTGACGTTGTTCTGCACCTCTGGGCCGATTTTTGAAAAAAATCCTTAGACAGAATTTTGAATTACGCCCTTTTGAAGTTTATATGATAGAAATCACACGAAATTAGTTTTAACAAAGAGATTATAATAAAATTTTGTAGTTTTAATTTTTTATATGGTTTTAGATATTGAAAAATATTTTCATAAAAAAAAATTCTAGACCGACATTTGAAAAGGGCCAATGCTATGTTTAGTTATTTCTTATCAACCAATACACGAACAATTATATCTAACAATCTAACGCCTGATAGTGATTTTAGGAAATTGTCCAAAGCATTCAAATTTGTATGAAAAATTCTTGGACAGGAATGCAGATACGCCCTTTTGAAATGTATGGAAAGAATATGGAATATGGGATATGGTGGATTCTGCTCCATCTGTAATCAACGGTTAGCTAGATGCATACATAATCATTACACTTTTGCGGTTGTTCTTATTTCATTCAATTTAGCAAGTTGCATAGAAATAATGATTCAAATTGTATTCAAATGCAACGCAGAATTTTCCAATTTGAGACCCCCTTTCTTGCCCCACGTTACAGCTTTTGTATGGAAAATGTATGAACCGTAACACTACCGAACCTCCTCGTTACGTAATATTTGAACGATTCCAAATTTACACGTACCTACACATGTTGTCTATACTGACATTGTAGAAGGACCAAAGTATAATTGAAATATACACATTTCAATATAGCTGAATAATGACTGTATAAAAGTTGACCGAAACACTCGAACATCACTTATCTTTATCTATATTATATATTCATACATACATACTTCTATTCTAATCTGTTCTATTCTATTCAATTAAACTCTACTTAAATTTATTCTACTCTGATCAACCCTACTTGTTCTTATACATATTTTTACAAATGGACACTGTAAAAATTCACAACTGCGTGCAAAAGATTGGAACGGTACTCTTTCGACATTTGTACGGCTTTTTAGCGCTCCCAGCTCTTTAAAAAAAATTGCTATGCACAGATTCTGACTCCTAATGCGTGCTTCTCATATGATCCATAAAAATGAAGATTTGAATTATTATTTCACAGTAAGTCCAAATAAGGGTTTCAACTTATATATGATAGTATTTATGTATTTTAAGGAACTTAAGCATTTTGTATTCAATGCTTTTCATTTGAGCTGGATCCTCGTTTTAAAGGTAATTTGAACAAGTTTGTCGAGAGCTGGGAAGAGCAGAGTCTGACAAAATCTTCGAAATATCATACCACCATGTTTAATGTAAAAGACTTCTGCAATGCAACTGGTCGAGGACTAGGCTGACATAATGAGCTGGCGTCGGAGTCTGTGCATAGCGCTGTTTCACAGACCTGTCAGCGCTATAAAGTCGAATAAACATCGAAAGTGTATCGTTCAATTATTTTGCGCACAGTTGTTGATTACAACATTGGCATTTGTAAAAATATGTATAAGAACAAGTAGGGTGGATCAGAATAGAATAAATTTAAGTAGAGTAGAATTGAATAGAATAGAACAGATTAGAATAGAAAAGAATTATATAGAATTGAATAGAATATTGAATATAGAATTATGTAGATACAGATATGTTATGTTCGAATGATGCGATCAACTTTGATATTCAGCTATACTGCCCATAAAAGCACAACTGTCCCATATGGATTTCCGAACCAACACCTTTTTTCGTCGCAACATTCATGTTTTTATATGTACTTTACTATGCATATAAAAATTAACACACTTTGTTCGGAAAAAAATGCGGAAAAATATGAAGCTGGTGCAGTCCCATATTGAAAAATAAAGGCATAACAGTCTCTATATGAAATTTCAACCCGAATAACAATTGCAAAACGTGAGTTGTGTTCAAGATTATATTTTTTGCTGATGCCTAGAAGCAAAATGAGTTATCTGTTCGGTGGTGCTAAATAAATATGGCATGCAGAAATGTACTAGAAAATTATGAACATTTGTATGAGAATACAAAACTCAAACTTCGAGCGCAATTTTCTCAATGCCTACTATTTCCATATGGGACAGTTATGCCTTCATGGGCAGTATATTGATGTGTATATATTTATATTATTATACTTTGTCCCTTTTATAATGTCAATCTAGACAATATGTGTACGTGTAAATTTTGTGCGACTTGCTAAATTGAATGAAATAAGAATGAACCGCAGAGGTATAATGATAATGTATGCACCTAACTGTTGATTATAGATGAAACGGAATTCACCATGCAATATTCTTCCATACACTTCAAAAGGGCGTATCTGCATATCCTGTCCAAGAATTATTCATTCATATTTGAATGCTTTGGACAATTTCCTAAAATCACTATCAGGCGTTAGATTGTTAGATATAATTGTTCGTGTATTGGTTGATAAGTAATAACTAAACATAGCATTGGCCCTTTTCAAATGTCGGTCTAGAAATTTTTTTATGAAAATATTTTTCCATATCCAAAATCAGATAAAAAATCAAAACTACATTTTTTTATATAATCTCTTTGTTTAAACAAGTAAAAATGGCATATTTTAAGTGATTTCTATCATATAAACTTCAAAAGGGCGTAACTCAAAATTCTGTCTAAGGATTTTTTTCAAAATCGGCCCAGAGGTGCAGAACAACGTAAGGAATCAATTGCTGACTGCCGTTTGAATGGTATATTTTATTTGATAATAACGGTAATTGGAGCACCGTGATTTGGATTGAAAGTCTCTTATTTGAATAGTATTTGAACCACCATGACATTTATAAGATTTGTTTTGAATTGAGCTGGAAATCTTATAAAGAAACTCTTACCCCACTCGAACTTTTGCCCCACTTTACTCTACTGTTATTTTCTTGTTTTAGTTGGAATTTATCCTCGTCCTTCTTCGAACGAATTTCGCGCAACAATCTAAAGGAAAATTCGTTGAAAATAAATCAACCACTGTTGTTCGGCCGCTATCATACTACACGCAAGATATCAAGTAGGAAGGCGTCGCTATTTTTGCTGACCTTTCAGTTTGATTTTTGCTATCTTTCTCAGAAATTGGGATCGGATAGATATGTAGTATAAACGCCTCCAACCGATTGACAAGGGTTGTTCGATGGACTGTCGCAAAACACTTGTAATAAAATTTGATACGGTCGAAGTTTGTATCGACTAACAGCTTAAACTATATTAAAAACAAAGATGCTTACATTTCTATTGCTTTCTTAGGTATTTTTCGTTAACGAGATTCATTTTGATATTTATTAGTATAATGATTTAGCTACAGTATGTAAATTTCCACCCCTCCAGTCAATTCGCAAGCGCAATTAGCCATACTTGCTTTGGTGCAGCAAGACGTTTAAATATTTGAGAATTTTGGTTTAAGATAAATTTGAAATGTCTGTATTTTATAATGCATGCTTTGAGAGGAATATGATTGATAAGTGTGAAAAAAACATTTATAGAGTTCAATTATCACGAAATTTAAGTATTTATTATATAAGCAATATGAGATTTCAGTAGAGTGAGATACGTGTGAGGAGAATTATTTTTTGAATATCGGAAACCGATATTCAACGTAGTGAAGTTCTTCGAACGAAAAAATATGCATTCGAAGTTTATTCGATAAAGGCCAAACTGATCAATACTATCCCGCAGAACAATAATAATCTGTTTCACGGTACTTTATTCAGATTCATTGAACCCAACTATCAATATTGCAATTTCAGACCTTCACTTTTCAATGCATATCGCATTCCAAATACCCTCGAGGCTCACACTGCAAATCTCACCATAAAATGTAAAAGTACGCTCCACTACTTACCCCACTCCACTCGCCGGTCACCCATTTGGGGCACTCCTGGACGTTGCACGTTTCCTGACTTTTCGGTCGAACGCCTCGGCAGGCCTCATCCGGAACTTTGTTTTTAGCACCGTTGCTCTCCTCGGCGCAGACGACCACTCGCTCTCGAATGCCACCCCCGCAGGATTTGGAACAAGGTCGCCACTCATCGGTCACCCATCTGGAATGAGACACGTACGGTGCAAATAAACCAAATTAATATTCAGTTTGCGTGAATGGATTCGTCCGATTTTGCCGTTTTAGAGCTGGGTAGCGATCCATGCAAAACTGATATCTGAGATAGAAAATTACAATTTTTGAAATAGAAGTTTGCTTGAAATACTTCAATAGCCTATTCAATACAGTTACTAAAATGGTAGGTCGTACTTTAAACTGCGCATATATTAATAGGCAAAACTGGTTCACGCACTTTGACCATTTGCCTGCTGACATTGAAACTGTAATTTTCGTAATACCTTTATCTGCTGAGTGAAATCCACGTATAGAATGCATTTAAGGTTAAACTATCTTGAATCCTTAAATTTCTATTTGAATGTAGTGGTACACAAAACATATTCTCTTGTTTGTTGGTAATTGTGAAATTACAATTAATAACACGCTGTTGCCAGTCATCTTTGCATGAGTGCCAAGAATAGGATCCGGCTCCCTATGGATGTTGAACAAAAATTATCCAATCTATAAATCTTAACTAGGTCCAACATATCTTAAAAAGAAACATTATATGGAGTGAAGCCATATGACTTAGTCAAACCTTAGAAACTTTTTTGATGAAAAATACAAAAAACATATAAATTGATGGAATTAAACATATTTAACACCATTATCGAACGATTTTCCTGGAAAAATAACTTACTCACTTACCTTACTAGAAGATAAAGGATATTCCCAGGACTAGTAGTTGTTCACTAATTCACCTTTTTGGGCTTATAGGGCTATTGTACGACTAATATAGGGCATGTCAGCTCCATAACATTATATAAGCACTTCTTCTTCTTATTTGGCTTTACATCAATTATCTTGATAAAGCCTCGCCAGCAATAATTCGCCAATTCATTCGGTTCATGGCTGCTTCTCTCCATCCTCGACTGTGACCCACGCTCTCCAGGTCCTGGTACACCTGGTCAATCCACCTAGCTCGCTGCGCCCCACGCCTTCTTGTTCCGACCGGATTCGTAGCAAACACCATCTTTACAGGGTTGTTGTCCGGCATTCTTGCAACATGCCCTGCCCAGCGTTTCCTTCCAGCTTTAGCTACCTTCACGATACAGGGCTCGCCGTAGAGTTGAGCGAGCTCGTGGTTCATCCTTCGCCGCCACACGCCGTTCTCCTGTACGCCGCCGAAGATCGTCCTTAGCACTCGGCGTTCGAAAACCCCAAGAGCTTGCAAGTCCTCCTCGAGCATAGTCCACGCCTCATGCCCATAGAGGACCACTGGTCTTATGAGCGTTTCGTACATCGTACATTTGGTGCGGAGGTGAATCTTTCTTGACCGCAGTTTCTTCTGGATCCCATAGTAGGCACGACTTCCGCTGATAATGCGCCTTCGTATTTCCCGACTAACATTGTTGTCAGCCGTCAACAAGGATCCGATGTAGACGAACTCGTCCACCACTTCGAAGGTATCTCCGTCTATCGTAACACTGCTTCCTAGGCGGGTCCTGTCGCGCTCAGTTCCGCCGACCAGCATGTACTTTGTTTTAGACGCATTCACCATTAGCCCAACTCTTGTTGCTTCGCGTTTTAGGCGGGTGAAAAATCTGCCACCGTTTCAAATTTTCTTCCAATAATATCCATGTCGTCCGCGAAGCAAACAAATTGTCCGGATCTCGTGAAAATCGTGCCTCGACTGTTAAGTCCGGCTCTCCGCAAAACACCTTCAAGCGCAATATTGAACAACAGGCACGAAAGTCCATCGCCCTGTCGTAGCCCCCGCCGAGACTCGAACGAACTGGAGTGTCCGCCAGAGATCTTCACGCAGTTTTGCACACCGTCCATCGTTGCTCTGATCAATCTTGTGAGCTTCCCGGGAAAGCTGTTCTTGTCCATGATTTTCCATAGCTCTACGCGGTCGATACTATCGTATGCCGCCTTGAAATCGATGAACAAATGGTGCGTAGGGGCCTAGTACTCATGGCATTTCTGGAGGATTTGCCGCACGGAAAAGATCTGGTCCGTTGTCGAGCGGCCGTCGATGAAACCTGCTTGATAACTTCTCACGAACTCGTTTGCTATAGGTGATAGACGACGGAAGAGAATCTGGGATAGCATTTTGTAGGCGGCGTTTAGGATGGTGATTGCACGATAATTTTCACACTCCAGTTTGTCGCCCTTTTTGTAGATAGGGCATATAACGCCTTGCTTCCACTTCTCCGGAAGTTGTTCCGTTTCCCAGATTCTGACTATCAGCAGATGCAGCCAAGCGGCCAACCTGTCCGGGCCCATCTTGATGAGTTCGGCTCCGATAACATCCTTGCCAGCGGATTTGTTGTTCTTGAGCTGTTGAATGGTATCCTTAACTTCCCCCATCGTGGGAGCTGGTTGGTTTCCGCTGTCCGCTGTGCTGACGTAGCCATCGTCTTCGTTGTCCTGACCTTCTGTGCCTGTGTTCTCTGCGCCATTCAGGTGTCCATCGTAGTGCTGCTTCCACCTTTCGATCACCTGGCGTCTGTCCGTCAAGATGCTCCCATCTTTATCCCGGCACATCTCAGCTCGCGGCACGAAGCCTTTGCGGGATGTGTTGAGCTTCTGATAGAACTTCCGCATTTCTTGAGAACGGTACAGCAACTCCATCTCTTGGCAATCCACCTCTTCCAGGCGGCGCTTTTTGTCTCGGAATAGGCGGGTTTGCTGCTTCCGCTTCAGTTTGTATCGTTTCACGTTTTACCGCGTACCATGCTGCAGAATTGCAGCCCGCGCTGCATTCTTCTCCTCCAAAACCTCCTGGCACTCCTCGTCGAACCAATCGTTTCTTGAGCTCCGTTCCACATATCCGACAATGCTTTCGGCAGCGTCGTTAATGGCTGCTTTGACTGTCCTCCAGCAGTCCTCAAGAGGGGCTCTATCGAGCTCGCCCTCATCCGGCAACGCTGCCTCAAGATGCTGCGCGTGCGCATTGGCGACATCCGGTTGTTTCAGCCGCTCGAGATTGTACCGGGGCGGGCGTCGGTACCGTACATCATTGATGACGGATAGTTTTGGGCGCAGTTTCACCATCACCAGGTAGTGGTCGGAGTCAATGTTAGCTCCACGATAGGTTCTGACGTCGGTTATGTCGGAGAAGTGCCGTCCATCGATCAAAACGTGGTCGATTTGCGATTCTGTCTGCTGAGGTGATCTCCAGGTGTACCGATACGGGAGGCTGTGCTGGAAATAGGTGCTACGAATGACCATATTCTTGGAGGCGGCAAAATCTATCAGTCGTAGGCCGTTCTCGTTCGTCAGCCGGTGGGCGCTGAACTTTCCAATCGTCGGTCTGAACTCCTCCTCCTGGCCAACATGAGCGATCAAATCTCCTATGATGATCTTGACGTCGTGGCTTGGGCAGCGGTCGTACTCACGTTCGAGCTGCGCGTAAAATGCGTCCTTGTTATCATCAGTGCTTCCGGAGTGTGGGCTATGCACTTTGATTTTGCTGAAGTTGAAGAATCGGCCTTTGATTCTTAACTTGCACATTCGTTCATTGATCGGCCACCACCCGATCACGCGCCTTTGCATATCACCCATCACTATGAAAGCTGTTCCCAGCTCGCGTGTGTTGCCGCAGCTCTGGTAGATGGTATGATTACCTTTAAACGTTCACACCAATGCTCATGTCCAGCACACCTCCTGCAGCGCTACGATGTCGAAACCGCGGGTTTTCAGTACATCGGAGAGTATGCGTGTACTTCCAATAAAGTTGAGATATTTGTAGTTCCACGTACCGAGTTTCCAATCGCTAGTCCTTTTTCGTCGCTGTGGTCTTTGCCGATTGTTCCGGTCCGTATTCTCTCGTTGACGTTCCTGTGCTGATGTGTTTTTACGGTTGGCTTGCAGGGCCTGTCACCAACCCCTAGATTTCCGGAGGACCATTCCCCCTAAATGTTCGGAGGGCTATAGTGCGCAGTTTAGCTTAGAGTCCTTCTCTGGCATTCGGACGATGATCAGCCGTCCCTGACATGGGGAACAGACGCTGTTGTGAGCCGCTCCTAACATGGAGTACAGAAGCTCCAGGTTTGCAAAAGGAAAAGAAAATCCCCCCTTCCCTGTCAGCATACGACCAATGTTCCCACCGGGAGTTGGTTACCCAATCTTCCCCAAGGTTACTCGTACCCCTGCCAGTACCGCGAGGAGGTAGGGATTGGAGTTGCTGGGTAAGAGGCTAAGGACCGCACAAAGGGGTCTATTTTATTCCTGCAAGTACACGAGGTACCAATGGTACGCCATGCCCAGCCATTTACCGCGCCAGGGCACACAGGGCGAATTAAAGTGCTATTTGGTTACTTCGATTGTACATGAAGTCATGGGTGACGTTGTGTTTTTGGTAGAACGCTATTTTTACAGTTGTGGTCTCGCTAAAATAAAACAATCCAACGAATTTGAAAAAAAAAATCGTTTACCTCCGAGATTTTTAGTGGTGAAAAAGGTTTCTGCTCAGTTCCAATATTTTCACACATAAAATGGATATCACGCTTTCATTTGACGTTTTTTTCAATGCATGTAGGGCTACCTATAAATATTTTACAAACATGTTCTTTTATGTTTGTCAAAACTGGTGCTTCTACCCAGATTGAAATTCGATTGAGAGGGCATTCTGAAGCTTAACAAAACATCAACAAAATCAGGCGTTGATTTTAATGAGTGAATGAAATCAATTGTTGTTCAACAAAAATAAAAGAATTTCCATGATTATCTGTAAATTTCTAAATATGAACCTCATTTTGATTAAAAATTGCACGTGTTACGGAAATTATGAGAACAGATTTGAAATCAGCGGGCAAAAATCAATTGAATCCATTGCAAATGGTCAAAATACGTGGAATAAGTATTGATCTAGTATCATTGGTCAAAGCTAATTTTCTTTTCAAGATTCAACATGGATCGTGTTACATACAAAGCTCAATTGGCATCTTACTTTGGTGGACAAAGATGGGTGTTACACTGGACGACCGTGGGTTCGGGTCGTGACGACGCATTGCACAGAGATTCCTCAACATCTACTCCCGTCACCCGGTTCCTACACGTGGGCATTGCCATTTTATAGCCTGAAATCAGAATAGAGAAAAGCGGAAAAACTTTGGATGATTTCATTGATGGAACGCACTACGAACGGGAATTCATCAGCTTAGTAGCGAAATTGGAGCTTTGCTTCAATAATCAAATCCCAATTGAAGTGTGTTTGCCCCGAAAAGCGAGAAGCAAAGTCCGATTTTAGAGCACGGTCAGGCATGCAGAAAAGAAAGAATTCTCGCAACAGCAAAGCAATCACATTCCGGGCTTTTGAGTGCGCTTTGAAAGGCTATCCTAGAAGAGGGAATCTTATCCTTTTGATTTCCGTAAGGTTCAATTGAGGTTCGAGCATTTCTCAAAACAGAAAGAGAAATAGGAGAGCGTCCATTTATCGTAATTGACAAACGAAACAAACAATCATTCTCATTTGTCTAGATTTGTTGACGATTCAAGAGAAAACTGCATTCCCAGAATTGAAAAATGCTCGAACGGCACTTGAGCTTTAAAGCTTTTGCCGTATTACACAGTGCAACACTTTCGAGGCCATCGAATGTAAACAAAATTCTATCTTCAGATCTTGAAAGTACGGACCCATAATAGCAAAAAGGACAAAAATGGCGTAACTTCATATTTCGAACTAATCTTCAAAAACCCAAAAAGAGTTTTGCTACTGTGGGTGTATTCTTTCAGGAACTACATTCAGAATTTTGTTTACATTTTGTGTGTTGCACTGTGCTGTGCTTGAGAGGCATCGCCGGCACCAGAACAAAGCCATATTTGAAGAGGACTTTCTCTTGCATCCCTGCTGGTCTCCGTACGCGAAAGGAATACCTCCAGCCTGACACAAAGTAACGAAATTCACTTACCGCCTCCACAGGTGACTGAACAGAGAGACATCGGGGCTATCTCCCATTGGTACAGTGGCTGGGTGCAGGAGGTTCCGTCTCCGCCGCACACCCCACAAACGTCTATTTTCTTCGTGGAACCGATTTTAAGGTCACATCCGACGCGCTGGAAGGAAGAAAAAACGGATGAAGATAATAAATATAAATATGTTTAGGTTATTGTGTGGATAGATGCTCTATGAGAAGTGGTGTTTTGTGTCATGATAAATATGTAACGTCGTAACCAGATTTGGAAAACGATTTTGAATTATGACTACATTTCACGGAACATTTGGACGCCTTACGTAGAATTGAATCAAATTTGACTTCGTGACACCATCTAAAGGGTAAGTCAATAACACTGAGGGTCATTTACAACTACAAAAACGTTATTTATCTATTTCAGGGTTACTAATTCCAATACTATTTTCAAAAAATATCATAGCGCGTCTGCTATTTCAGATATTGGCTGTTAAAAATGCATCATTTGACGATTTCAGTCAGCTGGAATGTAAGTTTACCAGATTGTATTGCGATTTGTTTATTAATGTTTTATTAACCAGTATTATCTATTATGAAAGTTAAAATTGTGGCGTGTTGGAATATTTTTGAGAGAGGCATCCGATTCAGCAATCCCAAATTTACTAGAGACACCTTAAGGTGAAAGTTCCTTGAGCACGTAAACATAATGTTGCCACCCACTCGAGCCACCCGCTGAAGCACCCTCTCGAGCCACACAACAAGGCGGAGCACAATGTTATGCACCTCGGCCAAAAATAAATCATCATGTTCCATGCATACCTCAACCCACAGAATTTTGTAGGCAGTATTACTAGCACACGTTTCATACAAAGGTATTATTGTCGATATGAATTCATAAACAACTTCATGAAAGCTCAAAATCACAATTTATTTCATTTGGTAGTGAACACATGTTGTTTGACCAAAATTATAAGCATTTTTCACACCATGCGTGTGTTGTTTACTTTTTTTTGGCAGTTTTCTCTTCTCTTCTCTCGCTTCTCACGGACAGCGAAAGTTGCCATCAGTATGCATTTGAATTTTACAGTCAATTGTACTGTATTATATCTAATATTCATTTTTTCTGTTTAATTGCGTCGTACATTGTTTCTCTCACGCATAAAAATGTTTTGCAACACTTGTGACATTGTGTACACCTTTTGAGTGTTTTGAAATTGTAGATTACGTGGTTGAATCGAGCGTATGAATATCCAAACATAAAAACTGACATCACTTCCAATCAACGAGAGCTGCGCCTCCCATTCATAAACAATGTTGGCTCAGTGAATTCGCGTTCCGGTTTTGTTTTTCGAGCACAAATCGATGAATTTAAGTGATTGATTGCTCCGAGGACCACGGCGCGAGGAAAGTCTAAGTGTTTCAACTATCGCATCAGATTTTTGAATAGCTACGGTAAGTAGAAAAACTATTAGAAGTGAGTTTTAGAACGGGCACCGAAAAGCCAACAAACAACAACACGGTGCGCGAAGAAGAAGCGATTCGGTAGTGTTTGCATTCAAAGACTGGTAATTTGTGAAAAACACATTATGGAATGCTTTCATTTAAGAAACCACCCCTCTGCAATAAGGTTAGTAACTTCAAATAATCATTTTTTGTGATCGCTCTCCAAAACACTGTGAGAAACGTAGGAGGAGGGAGTGGAAAGTAAAGGGGGAAGTAAGGTGCCATATTAGAGGCCATTTTGGTACTCATGAAGATATGTCCTTAATGACTTGATACTTGAGACACGCAAAAAAATACGCTATGTAATTGTAGAGAACTTTAAAAATAGCTAAAGCCTGTTGAAATGATCTTGTAATATCTCTTAAAAAAATGAAATTGATTACCTACAACTGCATGAGTTTTTAGTTAAAACTCTGTACCGTAATCCGGGGGCAAATTGATCATTATTTTACAACTTTTTGTTATCCTGTTATCTTTTTGTTTATAGACTTTCATGTAATATTATTTAACATATCGAGAGGGATTCGCGATAAGGGCCTATCTGACAAATCAATAACAATGAGAAAATAACCAATGAAATTTTCATGTGCAATTTGTAATCCCAATTGGGGAACATATACTCCAACTTTAACTATTTCACTTTAATACACATTTCATAAACCTAGTTTCAAAATCCCCATCAATACCACACACATCTCCTACAATTTTCCTAGCTATTTCGTAATAAAAAAATATTATAAGGTTTCGCCTTAAACGCACTCAAGAATGCCAGTATCACCCAATGTTATGAGCCTGTAATCGATATTATTTTCAGTGTCGCCTATTACTTTTGCGCCGTGTTTTCATTCTGGTTTCAATTAAGCCCGCCATGTACGCCTTGTTTATTTTTTGTTTGCCGTGTCGCCGTTTACTCTCGCCGTGTTTTGATTTCGATTTCAGATGCGCCTATCACTTTGATAAACAAAAACACAGGCGTAATCAATACAGTGTGTGGTTTTGCATGAGGTGAAGTTTCGTCTTCTACAAATTTGCGTTTTTTAAATAGTTAAATTATTGAAAGGGGAAAATTTCAAGTGCAGTGAATACACAATCAAGCTACAATTTCACCGCTATAGTTTCTTAAATTGTGTACATTTTGTCAGTTTCGCCTAATTCGCGAATCTTTCTAGATATCATAAAAATATTTCAAATATCAAAAAATCAAAATAACACATTGGGGTGAAATTAATCATCATATAACAAAGCAGGTGTAAGAATGAAAAATTTCCCTATCTACTAAATTTGGGTCTCCTGAATCTGAAAATTATGGCGAAATTCTTACAACTTGAGTATTTGAACATTTTATTGCAAAATTAAAAACTTTTAAAATCAGCCTAATACGCCTAAATGTAGGCAATGTCGCTTGAAATAAGCACCTCGCGAAATCCAGTCTGGTATTTGCCGACGTTGGACTCCTCGTGCAGTCGTAATCTGTCAAACAGGATGCTGACAGCATTTTTTACACTGAATTCATCAGGGTAATCTCTCTGTAATTGGCACATTCTAGTTGGTGCCCTTTCTTGTAGATTGACCATCCAACCCACCTGTGAGCATTTCTTCGTCCACCCATTATGCCCGGTGCGGTATTATGCCGTACGCCATAGACCGTTGCATCAAATCTCCGCATATCGTTCTGGTTCATGCTATGTTAAGCCTCACCGACCATAATTTCTTCGTTCTGTCTTTTCTTTATGTCGTGGTTTCGTTTTTCTTTGGTTCTCACTGCCCTGTACAGCTCTCTGTTCTGTCGAGTACCGGTCACGGTTTCTGGTGACATTGTTCACGTCACTCTCTGGCACTCCTCATCGAACCAGTCGTTTTGCTTTCGTCGTTGACCAGGGCCAATCACATCCCGCGCCGATGTGGTCATAGCTTCATGGATAGAGTCTCATAATCTGTAGACCTTATGTATGCTCTCATAGAACTCATCCTTTATATGTCATCGGGCTTATCGTTCGTTGGCGCATATATGCTGATTAGGCTGTACTGGAAGAACTTACTCTTCCTTCTCAACACACAGATTCGGTCGCTTACCGGTTTCCACCGAATGACTCGCTTAATCTGCTTCCCAATCACAATGAAGCCAACTCCATGATCCGCACTGTCGCTACCGCTGTAGTAGATATGGTACTTGAATGAATTGTTGGCGATGGGATCCACCGCTCGCAAGTCACGTTCTCCAGGTTTTGGTTGGCGTATTTCCACGGGTTCATTCAAAGTTCTCACAGTCCAATATTCGACTTTTCAATCGTTGTCCTGTTTAAGTTACCTACTTTGCTCTATTTTTGCCTCTTTAGTTAGTGAAGAGTCTTCGATAAGTAACCTAATTAGGGTTACGATACTTGCATCGTGCTAGATGGGCTGCTCCTTCAGTGTCGACACGATACCTGGTTCCCAATAGTTTAAAATTCTTCCGGACATGCTAACATGGTAAGCCGTCATGCGCTAGCGGTGTTTAAACCTGAACCATTTCAAATTAATTTCCAAAGAATCATATGGAAGAATCCTCAAAGCAATTGCTGGGGGAATTTTTATGGAAGTCTCTATAGAAAGTCTTGCAGTAAATAAGGGAGGCTGTCAAATGAATCCCGAAGGAATATCTGGATTAGGGTGTGGCTTATTTTTCAAAAGTTCTCAAAACCAAAAATTCGTGTGCTTTACTGAATTCAAATCACTTTAAAAGAGAAACCTCAAAATCTGAGCCAAAAATATTAACATTTAGCGGTGGCGCAAGCATCTTAGAGGTAAATTTTCAAGTTATAAAAAATTACCTTCAGTGAAGTTAACATAACTTTGTTATTTTTCAACCGATTTTGAAACTTTTAGCACTATCATTTTTCAAATCAAATTTATAAAAAATATGTAGAATTTCGAATTTGTCTAAAATCAAAACTTGTCTTCGTTAAAAATACTTTTACATACATTAATTTTTCCTCATTTTACTAAAAAAATCATTTTTGTTTGACCATAACTTTATAAATACTCAATCGTTTCCGAATCTTTTAACATGGTTTTAAAGCAAATTTAGTTATTTTTAAAATGTTTATAAACACATGTATCTAAAAAATAATTTTGACTTAGTTATTCCACAAAAACTACCCAAAAACATGATTTTTTAATGAAAAACAAATCAAATTTCTTTGGATTATTTAAGTTTTTTTGCCGGAAATTGCATTTTTCTATAAAACTTAAATTTATAAAGCATCTTTCCTTACTTACGAGTTGAATAGTGCATATATTTTTTAACATATGCAAACTTATGTTGGCTTCAAAATTATTTAAAAACTGTTGCAAAGTTCTTCCCAAAGGTTTAGCAAATGAGAAAACCCAGTTTTAGCTTTAGAAATAATATTTAACTGGCAAAAATTTGAAAACTCTGGCATTTTTCGTTGAAAAATCATGTTTTTGCGCAGTTTTTGCTGAATAACTTGGTTGAGAAATTTTTTTGTGAAATGTGATGTATGAAAGGTTTAAAAACAATTAAATTAGCTTTAAAAGCATGCAGATTTGGAATCGGTTGAGTAATCATGAAGTTATTGTCAAACAAAGTTGAATTTTTAGTAAAATGAGGAAAAGTTTGGATTAAATTACTTTTGACTTGAACTTGTTTTGATTTTAGACAAATTTGGTATTCAACAAAGTTTTCATAAATTTAATTTTGAAAGTATTGATGCTAAAAGTTTCAAAATCGGTTGATAAAAGACAAAGTTATGAGTACTTCACTGAAGATCATTTTTTATAACCTGAAAATTCACCTTCAAGACGCCTGCGCCAACTCTAAATGTTAATACCGTGTACCTTTTAATTCCGCTCCTAAATGCTTATCTTTGACAGATACGCGTATTTCGACTACCACTTGCAGTCTTCTGCAGAAGACTGCAAGTGGTAGTCGAAATACGCGTATCTGTCAAAGATAAGCATTTAGGAGCGGAATTAAAAGGTACACGGTACTCCATCTACTTTAAAGTTTCTCTATTTGAGATTCTGCTCAGAGGATTCGAACATTCATTAAAGAGGTCTAAATGTTAATATTTTTGGCTCAGATTTTGAGGTTTTTCTTTTAATGTGATTTTAATTCAATAGAGTACACGTATTATTGGTTTTGAGAACTTTTTAAAAATATGCCGCACCCTACTCTGGATGAACTTACATGAACTTTTAACGGATCTGCCTGGAGTAACTATCTAGGGACTGAATCTGAAAAATCTCTTCTTGAACGTGATACTAGGGGGATCTCAGCAGTAACTGACGGATTACTTGAAGAGTTCCTGGAGGAGTTCTTAGAAATAAATCCCAATTTCTCAAGTATTCCAAGACAAACTGTGTAAGGTCTTCATAAATGAACTTCTTATTATTTGTAAGAGGGGGCCTTTCATAGCCGAGTCGTTAAAGTCGACGACTACAAAGCAAAGCCATGCTGAAGGTGTCTGGGTTCGATTCCCGGTCGGTCCAGTATCATTTCGTAAAGGAAATTTACTTGACTTCCCTGGGCATGGAGTACCATCGTATCTGGCCCACGATATTCGAATGTGAAAACGGCAACTTTGACCAAGAAAGCTCTCGGTTAACTGGGGACTGTGGAAGTACTTATTGAACACTGAGCTGAGAAGAAAGATCATTTTTATATGCAAAACCAGGAAGGATTGATTCATGAACGAATTATTTGAATATTATATGAGAGGTAAGCCCATTGATCATTTTCCATGCATTTTTGCAAAGTCAAATATACTTTAATGTCCTGGGAAGTTGAGAAAATTTCCGACCCGAAAAGATCCTCAACCGGTGGAAATGGATCCCATGACCTCCACGCATTTACTGCTCTCCTCTTCCTTCCTTTATGATCTTTTTGTGGAATACTCGTTGTGATCTCTAATGAGCTTTCTGGAGGAATTCCTAGAATAATCCCCAGAGTATTTCTAAATAAATCCAAAAAAAACTCCTAAAGATCTGTTCCGTGTACGGAAGAAGTCATGCGATTCGTGAACATCTTTTGTGTTTCTTTTTCCTACCATCTCTATCCTGCGCGTGTGGAGACTTATTGCTGCGCCAAACTTTCATGCACGATCACGTCACGCAAGACTCAGTGCAAAGCGAAGCAATATGGAAAAGTACAGTTTTCAAGAAAGTGTCGATAGCAACCGACTTGTTGAGAAGAAAATTAAAGCTCGCTTGTTATTTCAGTTAATTAGAGAGTAATTAAGTAAAAACTCAGTGTACCAGTTCATTTCCCAGTAACCCAGTCCTAGTTCCAAAGAAGTGTCCTCCCAAATGAGACGTAAAGTGAATCGGCTACAAAACGAGATACCCTTACCCTCTAGCTTCGACCGTCCTCCCAAAAAAGTTTTACACTCCACTTTGCTCGTTCTTCCAGACAGAACAAGGTCTTTCTGTAGAATTTATTTTAGAGAAAAATCTATGTTCTTGGGTTTTTGCTGGAGATAGTATTCAAGAAAATTCTTGTAGGAATATCAACAGGAGTTCCTGAATAATTTTCATACAAAACTACAGGATTTATACTAGAAACAGTTTTCAGAGAAGCTTCAGAATGTTTTCTTGTTGAATCCCGTCTGGCACCCGTCGCACGTGAATATATGCTGTATTTTGCTTTTTGAAATTTTTAAGCATGTTTTTAAAAATCATATAATTGTTTTACATAGCTGATATGGGGTGGGGGATCATCCATGTGAACGATGTTCGGTTATACTGAAAATGTCCTTACTTACAAAAATCAGAGCCAAACATGAATGTTATACTTTTAAAAAACATTTAATTTTTAGTTTAGTTTTCAATTCAACACCTTGAATCTTGGATTACGCCTGAAAGTCACAAGTTAATTCTGTATTCTTCATAGTACTTGAAAATTCTAGCTGAATTGAAAATACTTATAAAATTTTTGATGAAATCATTTTCAACTATTCAATTTTTAGTAAAAACTACAATTTGGAGCATCAATCTTACATGTCCGGCAAAGCTAAATTATACTGTTGTGAGGCTATGCATGGAGTATGGGGTGCGGCATGTTTTTCAAAGGTTATCAAAACCAGAAATTCGTATGCTCTTCTGAATTTAAATTATAGAAAAAGAAACTTCAAAGTTTAAGCTAAAAATATTCAGAATTCGAGATGACGTCTTGAAGGTGAATTTTCAAGTTGTATAAAATGAACTTCAGCAAAGTCACCATTGTTTTCTAACCAATTTTGAACGTTTTAACACTATTATCTTAACAATTTATGAAAATTTTGAAGAACATCAAAATTGTCTGAAATCTAGATTGGTAATAAATAAAAGAAGTTTTATTCAAATTTATGCTGCTTTTTAGTTGTTTTTAAACTGTGTATACAACACATTTACCTAAATTGGTTTTGATTTAGTTATTCAACAAAAAACTATCTAAAAACATGATTTTTTGACGAAAAAAAATTCTTTAGATATTTTAAGTTTTCTCTGCCGGAAATTACATGTTTACAATAAAACCAAAGTTTTCAAAGCATCTTTTTTTTAAATCAATATATTTTTAACACATGCAACAATATGTTTCCTACCAACAAGTGAAAAAAGGTATTTTCCTTAAAAAATACACATTTTTGTGTAGTTGTTAAATGTTAAATGTGTCTAATACACGGTTTGGAATCAGTTGACTTTTTATGAAATTATGGTCAAACAAAGATGAAAGTTTTAGTAAAATTAGGAAACTTATTAAGAGTAAACTGTGTTATACTAACTTTAGTTTTGATCTTAGAAAAAAAATGGTGTTCGACAAAGTTTGATATAATTTAATTTTGAAGAGAATGATGCTTCAAAGTTCAAAGTTTCAAAATTGGTTAAAAACCAACAAAGCTATGTACACTTCACTGAAGGATATATTTAATAACTTGAAAATTCGCTTGCGCCATCTCTAAATCTTAAAATTTTTGGCCATAATTTTAGGATTCTCTTTTGTGATTTGAATTCAAAGCACAATAAATGTTCCTTTTGAAAAATAATCCACACCCTAATTTAGAATCATTAAAAAGGAATAGACAAACAAATTTCGGTTTAGGGTGATGTGCTAGTATCCATCTTATTAAGCATTGATCCATGAGAACTGCAATTTTCCCAGTATTGCAGTAAATGATGCGGATACAAACCGATGCCAAACAATTCTTTCTCAAAACGGCTTTAGCATTGTACAATAAGATTTTGATAAATCTTTATCTCTTTTTGGAAATAATGCAAAGACAATGCAATCTTCCAGTTTCGTCTCACAACTTACGGCTCACTATGATATATTGAGTGGTCAAAACACAACTTAACAATGCTATAATGAAATGTTTAACTAGAATATATAGATCTACGAGCATCTCCCTCCATTCCTTCAGCATGATGAAATATACTAATTCTCTTTAAAATTCATTGTTCGTTATCAGCATTCAGTCCAAACATATGAACACAATTTTTTTTTGTCTGTACAATCATGGCATTTGCTCACAGTGCAGCGAAAACAACACAATCATAGGAACCATATTTTTACGTCGAACATCGTGCCCACATTGATGCGCACAAGTTTTTTTTTCTCAGTACGACGGATTGAACTTTGTTTACATCCTCAGTTTTACGTGGTCGACAGGCATTGCAGAATTCGCTCTCATTTGAGTATGAAGCACGATCAAAGCAAGCAAAGAAAAACATCCCATCTGTTGCGGTCCACGATCGTCATTGTATCGCAAGGTGTAACAAGTCTGATAAATGGAAGCAGCGAGCGAGAGCCCCAAAGAGAGAGCGATGATAAAATCCATTTTTCTCGCTTGTTTAACGTTGGGGATAGGTGTTTTTCTTTACTGGCACGATAAATAATCCACGAACTTCCAATAGAAATAGTGTCCCACAGGTTTGGAGCATGTTTAGAGGGGTTTTATCATGCACTACGATCCCCCCAATCTGATCAAAGTTGTAGCAGTATACGATAAACAGTCTCTCATAATGTGCAGCATGTTATGATAGTAACAGAGAGCGACACGTGAGAGATTTTCTCACTTTACTCAGGATTCAATCCCTGGTGGTCGGTGAGGAAATTTCATAAAATTTCGTGAATTATAGAGCTTCTACGGCGTGTGATTGGAATAAAATTCTTCAGTGAAGAAGTACGAAGGTGAAAATAAGTGCCTGGCGAAGTAAGTCACACAGGGGTCGGGGAGAAACTTGTATCATTAAGTGGTGTGACTGGTGTCGATCGTTAAGCATTTCTATCAAATCGTATTCGTCCATGCGATCTCGGTGAAACAGTGAAAAGTGGATGATTGAACAGAAAGTAATTTAACGAAATACAGTAGTTTTATTGCATTTTTGATGTACAAGTGTACAAACCATGGGGCCCAGATAGCCGTAGCGGTAAACGCGCAGCTATTCAGCATGACCAAGCTGAGGGTCGTGGGTTCGAATCCCACCGGTCGAGGATCTTTTCGGGTTGGAAATTTTCTCGACTTCCCAGGGCATAGAGTATCTTCGTACCTGCCACACGATATACACATGCAAAAATGGTCATTGACATAAGAAAGCTCTCAATGAATAACTGTGGAAGTGCTCATAAGCTGAGAATCAGGCTCTGTCCCAGTGGGGACGTAACGCCAGAAAGAAGAAGAAGTGTACAAACCATTACAGCTTACCCAAAAATACACTTGGAAAATGAAACTATGTAGAAGGTATAGCAATGGGCGATTTTGAATCGATGTTCTGAACATCGATTTTTATGTTCCGATTAATCGATTTTTTGAATCGATGTTAGGATCTCTCAAAATCGAGTGAATCGATTTTCTTCATTCGATGTTTTGTTTTGATTGAAAAGAATGAAATTGATTAGAATTTTCAATGATTTTATGAACAATATATCTAGTTTTGAATAAGCCTTGAAATATTTTAAACATAATTGAATTGAAGGAATTCAATAATCAAATAAAAAAACGTTTGATCTCATTTTGCGAGCCTTTTTTTTATTTTTCTATGAGATATAAAACCGCATCGATTCAAAAACATCGATTAAATCGGTGAATCGATTCGACATAACGAATTTGAATCAATTTAGTAACATCGATTTGCCCAATTGAGGTGAGTTTGAATATCCGACGTAGTGGAACATATTAAGTTTGATACGACGAATAATCGCGCTTACGACGAAATAGAACGAAACCCTATTTGTTTATCCCCACACAATATTGTTACTACTAACGCTACCCAGTTCACAACCCTAGCACTTGAAAGCAAAATCACCGAGGGCAACCATACATCCTGGGCGAAGAGATGAAGTAAGAAGTTAGAGTGAGGAGAGGGGGATGTAAGAAGGAAAAAGTGAGTTGGAAGGGAAGTTGAGTCTGGACCGTTCACTGATCAAGACGAAGTGCTGAAGACAAGAACCGAGGAGAAGCCATATCCCACATGAAAAAGTTTGCACATTGTTGTAAAGTAGAAGATCAGGTGTCCATGAAATTGCGTAAAAGTTAAAAGCGAAAATAGGCCAGAAATCAGGCATCAACGAGTGGTCCATTTATTGTGACTTTAGCTTTTCCAGACCGGAGCTCAGAAATCCTACCCCACGTCGTCCACACAAAGGTTTTTAAAATGACAGATTTAGCAATCTAAGTAGTCAGTGGGTGCAGGATGTGATTAGCAGCGGGGAAGGTGTGTAACGGTTCGTAGTACTCCCTCACCAGGTTATCGAGGTTTTCTCGCGGTTATTGTAGTTTTCGTGACATTTGAATGGTTATAATTCAGGAAAGTGTTTGTGTTGTATGTTTCTGCTTTATGTTTGGTCACCCGATCAGTACGCAGCCTGCCAAATGCTACCGTAACTTGAATCCACCTACCAATAGAGGACTCTGCCTAAATCCCATGGGAGCAAACATAGGTGACAGGCCATGAAAAATATTCTGGAGCCCAAGTATTCCCACCAGTGAAAGAGGTGGGACAGTGAGTGAGGTGTGTGGAGGACACAGGTATAATTTGGAGCCCTCCGTGGTGAAAGGCAGTGATACATTGATACAGTGATAGCGATCAACCCCTTTGGAAACATTTTGATGAGTTCAGCTCCAATGCTATTCTTGCAAATGGACTTGTTGTTCTTCAATTATTGAACCATACACGCTCAAAAAAGAGTTCTGGAAAACGTGAACTGTCAAAAATACACCATGAACTACCACCAACGTTCACATAAACATGATCTAGTTCACGGTGTATTTTTGCTTGTTGACGAGTTCATGTCTGCTGTTCACGGATACGAGAACGGATTTTTTTTCTGTGTACCCATTTTTCAACCAACTTTTTGACACGATTTTAAATCGTAAGAAAGCTCAAATTTTGATAATTTTTTTCATGATGATAGTTAAAAAAAATGTGAAACTTCGAATGTGTGGCATTTTGGACCATTTTGCCATACTGCCTCTGAGCTTGTGTTCGCTGCTTCATTCAAGTGGTCATTCTTTCGTTCATATGTCAAGATGCAATCGTCCTTAATCCTGTCCATTTCAGCTTGCAGCACGAAGCTTTTGGAGGATGCGTTGAGCTAGTGGTAAATCTTCCACGTTTTTGAGAATCAAAATAAATGATGATGCTATCGCAACATCGATTAAATTATCGCTTGAACCTCACAGCATTTAGAGACGCTGTTCATTGCTCTTCTTAAAACCTAGTCCCACGCCATAGTACCGTCAAACGGGGCTTCTTTTGACATTATTTCCACATTCTCTAACTTTGAGGATTTGTAACTCTTAGAATTATGGATAGATGTTGGTAATTTTTGCCTATATTTAAGTTGTATATGTACGTAACAAATGTGCAAAATATGAAGCAAATCCATTAAGAAATAACAAAAATGCTTGAATAACGAAAAAAGTGTGTCCTTCAAGACAAAAAAGGGCTACTTTGGACATTTTCACAATTTGCTAATGAAATGATTTTTCCTTATAGCTTTCAAACTGATTCAATAGATTGTCGTCCACTGTGATGTTATGGAACGTTTTTCATTGATAAACTTAATGTAGAAAATTGCAAAGCTAGAATAAAATACACATATATAACAAATTTCAACGAAACATGCCATTAACTATTCTCAGTTTGCAGTATGAAACTTAAATTTTCAACTTCCTCTTAAATGGAACTATCAGTTACAAATGCTCGATTTTCAAGTTGACATAAACGAACGACGTAACTACTAGGTACTGCGATGATAAATGAGTATGGATAAAGAGTTATGGGCAAAAACTCTTTTTATTTTTCTTTTCTTACTGTTACATGAACGATATGTTGAAGGATCACATGAATACCGGTAACTAATTTAATACCAGTAAGTAATTTTCATTAAAAACGCAATCTATGAAGTAAAGTTTAGCAAGATCGTAAAGAAGTAAGTTTGCTTTTGTAATATGCTTTTGGCTTCTTAGCAGTTGAGAGCTGGCTTAAGAGTAGTTTAATTTAAGCATTTGAAGAATGCAACTGTTCTTTACTATAAATTCATGTAAAATATGACGAAAAATAGTTTTTTAGAGATTATGTTGTGAATTTGACATTGGTACGTAATGGAATATGTGTGTTTTATGTCTATTCACTTTTACAAACATTGATTCTATTTTTTTTATGTTGAAAAATACACAAACCAAAACATTATAATAAAATAAAAGTCGCAAAAATAAGACCTTTGATCAATTTTTTTTAATAAAATAACAATTTTAAGCAAAACAAATCACAAGATTTTCATGAAACATGACGATTTGATAGTTTTGTGATGCTCCCAATAAGTTTCCACGACATGGATAAAATTCAAACAATGTTTGTAAGGTACCGTGGGGTAAGTGGATACAGAAAAAATAATAGTCAACTTCATTGTTATGTACAGCTAAAGTGAATAATGTAATGCAAACTTTTTTTCTGTGGATAATAAATGAGAGACTAATATACTTCAAATCGTCGATTATTTCGATTATTCTGATTGTTATGTATTGAGAATAAGGGACTTAAAAATTTGCGCCAAATGATCCACTTTCCCCACCATGGTGGGGTTAGTGGATCACCAAAGGAAAAAATCTGTTCTCAAAACAAATGTGATGTAATTATGTATAGTAATAATGATATTACTCTCGTTCTTATTAATAGTACTAGTAATGATGCTTTTAAATAATTTAAAATTAAAAAGTATCTTTATTTAATCAAAATATATTTAAAAATATGTATACATTAGTTTACACTGATTCGCACAACAAAAAAACATTGTAACTTCAATAATTTGGAAAAAATTCTTCCATTTATACACATAAGTTATTCAGAAGTATTGTAGGATTATTCCCAACGATGTTTTCGAAAAACACTCGTAGTTTGAAAATATTAGTTTCATTTATTTTTGATTAACAAACTGAAATCTTTTTATTCTATTCATGAATATGTTTGTATCATCTACCTAGAATAATTTATATGGTCAAATAAGGTACTATAATAAACTTTCAATTGGAGAAATAGTTTATTTTGCTCTTTTGCAAGTCAGCCTAGATAAACCACGAAAAGTTTCTTGTGAGTTTTGAAATTATTATTATTTTATATTTTTTTGTACCAGAAAGATCAAAAACCCTTTAGGTGGATTAATTTAAATTCTCTATGGTTAATTTGACAAATTTAAGTTGGGAGTGAAAAAAAAAATAAAGGAAAACAACATTTGGGAATATTACAATTTATTAAAATTCTTGTAAGCAGTCTGCCAATAAATGATAATATCACTTGATCCACTTACCCCATCCCATTAAAAAGTAGGGGTAAGTGTACCATGTACAATATATCTGTATTTATTTATAAAAATCACATATTTTTCATTGTGATTCATTCAATAAGAACTGAAATGCTCACCATGTGTTGTAAAAACTAATAGAATTCGATTTTAGACAGAGATACAATGAATTTTTGATTGATGGAAAACAATTTTGAAATAAATTATTTTTTGCAGCTAACAAGTTTGCTTGTGTTAGTGTACGTGTAGTACCAGTTTTGCAATGGTATCAGTGTGGACGTAAGAATATAACCTAAAACGAAGCAATGGTGCGAAAACATTCAACATATTCAAGTATTTATGCTTAATATTGACCACTTATCCCACTGATACACTTCCCCCACTGTACCTTATAGCCATTGTTTTATACCTTGTAAATATTTATTCGGGCTTTTTTGAAATGTTTTCCTGTTTATTCTGTTATTGTTGATGTTGTTCCAAGAAAAAATCATGCCTAGTGGTAGAGCATATATTAGTTAATAAAAGTGCTGAAGACACAAAATTGCTCAGATTAATATTTACGCTGCTAATAAATACAAAAGGTAAGTGTCCAAAGTAGCCCCTGGAATCAAAAGTAGCCCCGTCCGACGGTATATAATTTTATAATGCAAAAAGATTTATCGAGATTTTTCCCCTGACGAAACTTTTAATCACAATTTCATAAAACAATAGTACTGAATGTTCATCTCGGACTGAAGTACCGTTTACTTAGAATGGCATCATCGACCTTGCAGGCAAATTAGGCATTGCCATGCTTCTTAGGAAAAAGTTGTTCTTGATCCTGAGCCTGCTTCGATTCGCTATAATAAAGCACTGTAATTTAGTGATAAACTTTTCCCGTTCCGTTTATTCATTATTTGCCATGAAGCCCTAGCGTCTAGCCTTGTCGAAGAGCACATTCCGCCCCAAGGGTGTAGAAAAATTTCCCCGAATAACCCACAAGCAGTTGGAAATATCCTAAAAGATTTAACCATCTCGCGTAAAAATATTGCTTGCAGAGCATGCTGCAAACTGATTTCGTTCCCATTCCGAGCGACGATGAATATTTAAAGCAACTTTTATTGCCTTTTTTTTCTTTCGAAAAAAAAAACGAGGAGAATCTCGCGTGAACCATTCGTTTGAAGCTCGGTTCGCCCAAAAGCAAATTGAATTAAAGCATTGATTTTGATTATATGCGAGTGGATATGCTTTCAGCGGCGGCATGCGCTTTTGCCTATGGCACTCATTTATTCGCTCTATGTGCTTGAGTGCGGAGAACAAGGGGTATACTGCCCATAAAAGCATAACTGTCCCATATTGATTTTCGAACTAACACCTTTTTTCATTGCTACATTCATATTTTAGTATATACTTTACCATGTATACACAAATTTACACACTTTGTTTGAAAATGATGTGGAAAAATGTGAAGTTAGTGTAGTCCCATATAAAAAATAAAGGCATAACAGTCTCTATATGATATTTGACAGCCAATAGCAGCTGCAAAACTAGAATTATGTTCAAGTTTATATTTTTTGCTGACCAATAGTAGCAAAATGAGTAATCTGTGTAGTTGTGCTCAATGAATATGGCATGCGGATATACACTAGAAAATTATGAACTTTTGTATGAAATGGCAAACTTCAAATTTTGAGAGTCATTTTCTCAATGCCTACTTTTTCCATATGGGACAGTTATGCCTTTATGGGCAGTATAATGGACATAAGTATCAGAGCAAAATCTACTGTTAGTTGTCATTAGTATATAAATGTGACAATTACTACCATCAACTGATTTTTATAGTCTTTATATGATAGCACTTTGCTCGATGTTATATTAATTTTATATATGGACAAAGAATCATTGAAATAAGTAGAAATCCCCAAACAAAAAAGAGCTAGCAAACATACTAATAATTCGAAAATGAATGTTTTGTCCGCACATTAAGTTTATTGATCAATTAGCATTGCATAATGAAAAACGTCAATCCCCTAAAGGCAGTAAGTAACTTGTTAGAGTCTCTTCCGAATATAAATTTTCTGAATTTCCTAGAAATCCTTGTAGCGAAACCCATTTTAATCATTTTGCCCCAAGAAGGAAACAGAAAACGGTTTTTCCACTTTTCGCGGAACAATTTCTGGAAGTTGGTCTACGGCAGCATTCCATCCCCAGAAGTTGATCTTTTATTTGCCTCCGCTATTTGTGCGATTTTCGGCTTATTTTCGAACCGACCGAAACGGACCGAGAGTATATTCAGTGCTATTTTTGTGATTTTTTTCTCCAGTGAACTTGTTGACATCTTTGACGCACATGTTGAGTGGATAAAATAAATGATGCTTTCGCATTTCGGCTGACAACGCAACGATATAAGTTTTAAGTGAAAAGAAGCATTCTGGCGTGATGAGAAAGTTTGAATGTTGTGCCTACTATTTGCTACTTTTTCCTCTTTGTTATGGTACGCCCTCATTGGAGCTTGGTCTGACTCTACGGTATTTTTACATTTGCTTCAGGGTTGTAGTTGTTACTTTTGAAAGTTACATATTATTTGGCAGGAAAAATCCTGTCTAAAATAGCTTATTGTTAACAAGTACAATAGTTAGAAATTTGTTAATTTATAGTTAATGCATCTGTTTATTTTCCTAATGGTAACGGCTCAACTTTTCAGCAAGGCCAAGCTGAGAGTTGTGAGTTCGAATACCGCCAGTAAAGGGTTTTTAGTATTGGAAACTTTCTAAACTACCAGGACTACTAACTGCGAATATTGTATAATATAGGTTTAGAAATAGCTTGAAGAACAGTAGCAAATAGTATACTTCCTGGAACTGAAACTGAAATCAAAGTCAATTCAAACGCCTGACGCGAATTCCTTTGTAACCAGTGGAAGCACCAGAAACTGCACTAATATATCAAATAACTGCAGGAATCCCTCTGTCACATAGCAACCGACCACATGAAAGCAATATGGTATGCAAATTCCACTTTGCCCATCGTCGTCACTTCATGGTTGGCTGTGCATTCATTTTTCTCCTCCCGAGCAGTCCTTTGGCATTCCTCAGCGCATATTCCTTGTTCCTTGTAACACTTTAACACGCCATCGCCAAGGGAAAAGGAACGGAGAGTAAGTGCTACATAGAGGTATCCGAAAAGAGTGTTGGCCCCGGCTTACTATCAGGTGAAGGGCGTAAAAGCATCTAACCCTTGCAAGCGATTCGATATGTTTTTCCAGCTGCATTGGAAATTCGTCTTCCTATAGGGTAAGACGTGAATTTAAGCAAAGCTGGATGAGTGGAAAATTTTCGTTGAATATATGATGCAAATAAGGACATAAAATATGAATGGGAATGAATGGGAGTTCTACTGGAAAAATGGATCTACAAAACGACGAAGACGCCGACGGTGGGATGAGCTCCTCTAAAGGTTCACTAAATGGCTGACCTCGTTTCCAGACCATTCGGAGCTTAAGTTTACTCGAAAGATTGCCCTGCACTTCTTGGAAGAAAATCTCTGGCAAAGAAGCATCATCCACCGAGCACGACAAGTACTTCAACATTCTTAGCTCTTTCTCTCTATCTCTTCTGTGTGATATGCATCAGCATCACATTACACATATTACAACAAGCCCTGGCGGATGCGGATAAGTTCTCAAGCGGAAAGGGAAATTCGAATTTTGAGGAACAGGGCTGTAGGCGAGGGATATAATAAATTGAGATTCATACGGAAATCCAAAGAAGAAAATGTTCCTACTTCAAGAAACATGTCTTCCTCTGATTTTGACTTTTAATTGAACAATTATACCAAATGATTGATGCAATGCTCCAAACCATCACAATGACTGAAGCAGTTTAAGAAATTTACTAAAAATTGTTATTGAATTACGTTTCTCTAATGGATCAAATTTTTGTATTTTTATATTTTGAATTGGAATACTCGTTCTTTGAATGGTAAAAAGAGCTGTTTAATTTCCTTACAGCTTATAACAAACAAATAACAGTTATTAATGATTTTTTTTTTTGAAATCTGGATCCAAACTGTTTTGTTTATCGTGATGATCATCAACTATTATAATAAATTAAAACCAAAGTTTTTGAAATTTGGGGTGTTCTTGTTGAAACATAGCTTGGTAAATATACGTTCATTGCTGTTTATTTGCTTCTTCAATGTACTGATCAGCAAGTTGATTTGAACACAAGTTTTAATTCGCGAACAAAGCAATTCAGTAATTCAGCAACTCCGTACTTTTATTTTTAGAATCTATAATAAATTTAAGTTGGCTACTAAGTTTCAAATTCGAATAATAAATTTACTAAACTAGCATTCATGCCTATTTGTGAACACAATGACGAAGTCTATTTTTGACCCCTCAATGTCAAATTGATGTCATGGGGAATATTATTGGTTCTTCTGTGGTGTTCGTACAGAGCGCAGTGGTGGATTGCGTGTTCTGCTAAGTTGGGTACGCTGTATTGATCACATTATTGACGGAAAGATCTGCCATCAAAGTTGTAGGTGAAATGGGTGTGTCCAGTCCTGAGGCGTGAAATAATTTGTTGGTTGTGCAGCAAGGGACTCGTGACACTGGGAGAGCTCTTCTACCCAGCTAGAGATATCTCCCTTTGTCGTTTGAAGCTGTACCGAGGTATTATGATGCTACTTTTAGGTCCAGTAGCTTCAGACGGATTTAGTGACCCAGCGTTTTACGTCTGAGGCTGGAACAGAGAGGGTAAAACGAGACAAGGTGAGGGTAAAGCGAGACATTGAATCATTAGAAGTTTTTACATCTTTTAAGCATAGGCTATTCTTTCTAGTTATACTGGTTTCGCTTCTATTGGCAATAATTCGGCTTATAGTTTAATTGGAAATTCTACCTTCTTAACATCATCGGCAGTTCTCTGTTGTTATACTAATACAAAAATTGTTTGCATCGCACTTGCTTAAATTTTCATAAGAGATTTTTCCTTCTTTTGATCATAGGCTGTTCTTTCTGTTTCTCCTCCAATATTAGGATTTCAACGTGTGCACAGAGCTCTGCACCATTGCTTGCGTATAGCTGTAAACCGATTGACTCTGTGAACAATTATGTGGAAAAAGCTTTCAGTTTCTCCGTTGTGAATTGAAGAAGCCAAAATTTGCGATTATTAGAATTATGAAATAATTTACTTGATACGATTCGAGGGATCGAAGCAATCCGGTTCTGCAGCAGGACAAATAAGTCGTGAACCGTTTAAGTTACTGTCAAAAGCTGACTGCAAACACAATGCAAAAACTTCTGCTGGCAGCTATTACCGCTAGCAGAAAAGTGAATATTTGCTTACATGTAGGATGTTCTTCTTTCAGCACTGACTGTTTGTTGAACTATTATGTGTATATCAATGATGATTAACCTTCATTAAAAATAAGTTGAATGATTTTTTTGAAATTCAGCTTCGAAACTCACTACAATAACATGCTAACTGTAATTCACTATTATTTCCTATTTCGGCCAAACGGCATTCGGCCAAATGACCCTTTCGGCCAATCGGTATTCGGCCAAATGCCATTCGGCCAAATGACCCAAGACCATCTTCAGTTCTTCTAGCGATAAACATAGGACTATCTCAACGCAATATCTCAAGAATTTCTGCAGAATTTAATTTTGGATTGGCTCCAGGACTCGGAAGTTTTTCGGGTCAGGTATTATTTCAATAATTATTTTTTGGATTCCTTTGAAAACATTAAGTTCATGATTCCATCGGAGAAGATCTGCTGACTCTCAATAACTATCTTAAAGACATAAATTTCCTATTTCTCTGAGATTTCGAGATATTCATCAATTGCATCATACCAGAAGTATTTACCAGGGTTGTTAACGATAACCAACAATTAACGCCGTTTCGCTAATTCGTTAACGTTAAGGCCTTTTGGTGCGTCATCACAAAATGGCTTCTTCCAAAATCATTAACATATTGTTATGATAGTATTGGTATTTGCAACATCGATGAAATATAACTGCTTATTACCTGATTAAATGGATAATTTATGCGAAGAGAAATGCTTCAGGTGGTATTTTAATATTTAATCAACACTTTCAGATACAGCATTATCAATTTAGCGACAATATACATGAGATTTATATTCTCAAAAAAAATCTCCGATTTCATGCCGCATTTCATTGCCTCACACAACTACACTTGTAAATAGAAGGTGCTTACCTTTTCTATTGTAATTCAGCGGCAAGCATTTGTGTTTTGGATTCCATATTGCGTTCACTATACTTCCACAAAACAAATCTATTATTCACTTTCCTTAAAGGAACACATTTCCACCGGGATTTCAATATTTATAAAGTTTTATCAAACGCATCACTCAAAACAATTATGGCGATGGTTTTCACTTGTTGCGAATCGACGCCGCCACCGCACACTGAGGCATGCCTGGGTTTATAGTCTAAAATATTCAACTTTTTTTGTGTTGTATTAATTTTCAGTGCGGAAAGGTTGGGCAAAGCATAGAAACTTGAAACTCATACGTTGTTTGTTTTTCGACTCTCTCAAATTACAGAAACCATCTCTACGAAGCATAAAATCATACCAAGTGTTTATCAATTTGGACCACCCAAAATAATTGAAAAGCTCCACAGTGCGATGCGTCGGGATGCGTCGGGACGCGTCTATCGTGTGTGCACAATCATCGCGATCGTTGAGCGCAGTGATGTCAGAGTTGCTATCTGTAAAATCATAGCACGGTGTCTCTGGTAGAACAACATTAATATAAAAAAATCAGTATCGCTAAAACATCCACCAAATGAAAGCTTAGGCTTTCCCCTTTCATTTGAGACCTGTTTGGAAATGTTCTATCGGGGGGTCCTGAACATTTTTTTCAAAACAGTATAATGCCGTTTTTTCAGTACTGATTTCTCAATTATGGTTCACACAGTCATTTTCTTTCATGCTTATCTAAGGTAGCCATGAGAAATTTTACTACGAATAGTTAACCAATTAATAAAAAGGATTTAGATTTAGCATTATACCATTCTATTTAAACCAATTGTATACACGACATATCGATAAAGTAAAAACGGATAATACGGCTTACAAATGCTCACTATTGTACATTACTACAGCTCAAAGAAACTGTCGATCATATGCTTCGGAGTTCTCCGGAACCTTAACATGATTCCAAGCAACTTGAAAATCGAAATGCACGGTTTCACTGGCTTGTTTCCCGTATTTGCTCAAACCACTTCCTGTGATTTCACAAAACTCCGGGATATGAGAGTGGAAATATGAAACTTCGAGCTATTGGGTAAGCAATCCATGTTTTTGAAAAGTTCTCAACTTTTCTGCAAAATCATCATCTAGACTCAACTTTTATGTATCTGATCAGAATGATCAAGCGCCTGAAATACATTTTTTCATTTAAAGAGACAATTTACAGAACAGTACGATAAATTACAATTGCACGCAAACTTAGATCCTATTACACTTCCAAAACATGCCAATTTTTCAAAAGCTTCTGACAGTTTCATCTGGTCAATCCACATTTGTTGTGGCGTTGGCAACTGCTGATCCTCACCTGAGATAAAAGAATTATTTTAAGGTCATCTTTATGAATCACACAATCAAACTGCTGATGCTTACCCATTTCTCGACATTATTTGGATCAATGTACTATACTTTTTTGTCGATTGGAATTACAACCACCTAGTGTCATATGCAAGGAAGGTGGTGGACAATTTGTTCGTCGGGTGATCCATCGAGCAGTGGATAGTAAATACAATTGAAGAACTGCTCCGCCAGTTTATGGTCCGAGCCGAGACTTTTCCATTTCGCGGACGCGTATGTGACAAAGTGTTCGTGAATGACCAGCTAAATTGGATTAATTTTTTTTTGTGTGGTACAGTATGGGCAAGGAAATGTTGAACTACCTCCATTATTACGAAAATCAGATTGACGATTTTCAAATCTCCAACAATGGAGCACCAAAAATTATTCAATAGCAACAGTTTCTTCCACATTTTCTCAATATTGCCATATTTTTCTGGAACGCCAGAAGCAACAGCAAGCAGCAACAGTATTTTTTACGACAGTATCCTTACATCGGCCTTGAGTCCCGATGACGTCGGAATTATGCTCGATAATCGACAGGGTAAATGATTAAAGACCCTTCTCCATCGCTTGCAGATCGAACTCCCAGGCCCAACCCCCCTTTTTGGACGTCACATAATCAACTAACCCCTGAACGTTCTTCTTCTTGGGCATTAACGTCCTCACTGGGACAGAGCCTGTTCTCAGCTTAGTGTTCTTATGAGCACTTCCACGTTATTAACTGAGAGCTTTTCTTTGCCAATGTTGCCATTTTCGCATTCGTATCTCGTGTGGCAGGTACGATGATACTCTATGCCAGGGAAGTCAAGGAACTTTCCTTTACGAAAAGATCCTGGACCGACCAGGAATCGAACCCAGACACCTTCAGCATGGCTTTGCTTTTGTAGCCGTGGACTCTAACTACTCGGCTAAGGAAGACCCCTGAACGCATTTATATGCATTTTCATTTACGTTATTTACAGTTTCTGCATTATCGTTCAAATCAAAGTGCAAATGTGTTACCTCTACAAACCCAAAAAATGTTTTTAATCAAAAACAAGTCATCAACGAAGAAATGTTTTTTTTAGGATACCTCTAAACAGCATACCTAAACAGCATACCTCTAAACAGCAACCAAAATGTTGACCCAAAACAATGAATTTATAAACTTATCACGCGACATAAGCACCAATTTTTCTCTATACCACCTTAGAACGCGACAACTTAAGCAATGAAGCGTTATAACGCAGCGCCGATTTCCCTATCATTGATGCAATTTAGTTTTTTTTTGCAATCTGTGAAACCATTGGTAATGTAATGATCCAAGAGTAAATGTTTTCAAACGCCTTGGTTATTACTAATCGTAAAAAGCAATATCTTATGAAAATATATTTTGAATTTTAAGACGATAGCATACAACTAAATCTAAATAACGTTATTTATTGGTAATCTTTCAATCTCTAAACATTTTTTTTTATTCAAAATTTAAATACTATTTACAACTATTTTAGTTTTTGTATAAATGAATAAATTTTTGATTAAAGATATACAATTTTACTATTTACTGAATTTATAATCAACTGAACAGCAATACTGCCAAAACAAAAAACAAGCTTGTTTTATGAAAATCTGAACAAACATTTAAAAAGGGCACATCGACATAGGTAAACAATGTCTTTGTAAGCGCTGTTGAGCCCCAATTCAAACTTGATCACGCTTACCAATACTACAATCAGGAAGAGCTAACACTAATCTTTCTGATAGTGGTGTTAGTTTTGCATGGGCGAGCTAAAAAGGGCTCAACAGCCACGTTTCTGAAAAAAGCCTCAAGACCTCTCCAGCCCTTTTTAAATGTTTGTCCAGAAATATTTGTCATGGCCTTCTACGGTTCTATTAAGTTGTCATCATATTGGTACAAGCGATTCATTGTATCATACTATGGTTTAAGAAGATCACCTATGGTACGTATCTCTTACTAAAATAAAAAAAAATGTTCAGGACCCCCCGATAGAACATTTTCAAACCGGTCTCAAATGAAAGGGGAAAGCCTAAGCTTCATTTGGTGGGTGTTTCATCGATACTGATTTTTTTATATTAAATGTTTTCTACCAGAGACACGGTGATAGCATTTAATGTGGATTGATCACAAAAATCATTAAACTTTATTTAATCAGTGATCTTGTGATGGAAAACTATTTTTCAAAATGATAAGTTTATAATATGCAGCAAATGTTTCGAAAACAAGCATATAACAATTGCTAGAAAAATCTATCACCAATCACCTGGCAACATCGTCATCCCTTGCAAACATAAACCATACCGATGCATAACAAAAATATGCGATAAATCCCATTAAAAAACGAGAAAATTCCGTTGCCTTTCATTAAATTGTAATGTTTTCTTTTGATATGTACTATTGAACAGTTGATTTTGATTCCAATACTCTCAATCTACTAAATTTCCATTGTGTTTACATAAAAATATCTTAACACAATGTTGTATTTTTTGTTTTGAAAATATACATGGAAAGGCGACACTACTACTATTACATCAATGATTATTCTAATGATTCATTGAGTTACACGCCGTTTCACCTTAACCAGTAACGGTTAACGAAGCTTGCGTTGATTCGTTCGAAAATCGATTTAAACAATAACGTTAACGTACAGCGTTGATTTAACGTCAACGACTTCGTTATTTTTAACGTTAACGGGAAATTTTAATAATTTAAAAAAAATAATAACTTTTGTCTCATGTGATGTATTTAAAAATACGTAAATGTAGAAAAGTAGAAAAAGATTCAGTTTACGTAATAATAACGACTGAACAATTTATTACCACCATAATAAGAACAAGATAATTATGAAATGTGTGGACAGTTTGCAACGGTTTTTAACTTAGACTCTGAACATGCCATGTCCTTGGGAAGAAAAATATGCGGATCTGTATTGCAGTTATTATGGATGTTAACTGAGAGAGGAAGCTCTTTAGTCTCAGTGAGAAAAATGATGTTTAGATCAGAGCTCCATAGTCGTTGGGAAGTAAGAGAAATCTGTTCCACGGCCATTGCCCAGATTTCAGATTTAAATAAAGGTGACTTATAGGAACGACAGCCACACCTACAATTTCAAGAGCACAGACTCGAGCTATCAAAACAGAGCTCCGCGTTGAATATTTAAACCCATTGTTTATTACCAAGCAAGCAAGCAATTTGGTTTGATTTTTTAATTGCGAACTGTTGTCAGATTCTTCTCCAGTTCCTTGGTGCACTTGAAAATTGAAAGTTTGTCTTCGTTTTATAATCACCTTAAAACTTGTATCTGTCATGTTAAGTTAGGGCAGTATGGCAACTTGTATTTGAAAATGAGAGATCGGGTCATCCTGGGGGCGGTTACTCAGAAACATTTGATTGTTCACTGGGTAGAAAAAAGGATACCGAGTGTTTCATGGAGGCAAGGCAAGGAAGCCGCTCTCTGACAAAGCTTTCGGCCTATTGCTGTGGGGGCTGGAACTATGAGAGGATACAATATATTGCTTGGAAAAATCTTTGAAATTTATGAAAGTTCTTTTCAAGCAAAGTTTGTGACGTTTTGAAGAGGCTGACTGTTGGGGAGCCAAAATAATTGGCTTCTGCACAGTCAACTTAGATTTTTCCAATCCAATTTTCCATGGATACGGATATCAGCATAGAAACGTGTTGTTTATTGATGTTTCGAAACATTCTCTAGAAACCTGTACGAAAATTAAAATCAACGCTTTGTTTAGCGCTGATCGTTGACGTGATTCAACGCAAACATCGTTAACGTTGACGCCTAACAGCCATGAAAATCAACGCAAACGACGTGACGTTGATCCAGAGCAAAATCAACGTTAGCGCGTTAATCGTTGATTAACGTTAACAACCCTGGTATTTACGTACACTATGCTCGACTGTTCATGGTAAGTTATTTAAAAATTGCCGATGAATTGTCTCTATCTCTTAATGTTGCTGCAAAGTAAAGGCGCTAGACAAAGGAATTCTCCACGTTAAAACAAGCATTTTTGTGAATGGTAGACATTTTTTAATGGTTCATGTCCACTTTTGTAAATTAGTAATGGAAACGATTTCGTTATCGTAGATTTTAGTTTCAGTCAAAAATATGCCGGTAATCTTTAAATTTTCAATACAAAAAATTCAGATGACAAGATGGAATGTAGCGATCTTTTAAATTATCAAGCATACATAGATATTTAATAAAAGATAATTTATGCCACGATAAGCTCAATTGATTAACATAAACAAAAATGATATTTACTGGAGATGCCTGCAAAATACCGCTGCATTTCGCTGTCTTCCTTTGTAATAAGAAGCACTTCAATGCGACTCATATTGTGGCCAAATCATGAGCACAGTAGCTTTCAAAACACCCTTCTACCGGAGTGAATCAAAAGTGACAAGAGTAGGACCCGGCTACGTAATAGGTAATTTTGAAAACTCCACAAATTTTTCGATATGCTCGATAAATTACGCGAGAGTCCGTGGTCCAAAACCCTAGTAAATTTCTTACCGGAGTGGTAATCTAAACTAGCTGTTATTCTAAAAGGAAGCGTTCTGTACAACTCTCTGAGAACAATACACAGCAAAAAACTGATGAAATTTAAATGACATGTAAAACAAGTGTTTGTAAATAACATTACTGAAATGCAAAAAATCATTTCAAATTGAATTGAATTCATGCACATTTTTTGAGCATCAAAAAACATACAATATCCCAGTTCTATCGACATTATTTTCGCCGAAAACTTTATATTCAACATATTTAGCAAAAAATAAATTATTTGCATTAGATTTCAAATAGATAAAAAAATAAATTTTCAATCGACGTGTAAAACTCAATCACTTAGCATTCATTGAAAAGTAACATGGCTGACGTGTTGAAATCGAAGTTTCGGTCAGCTTGCTTATTTGTATTTTTTCTGTCGTGTTGTGGTGATCCACATAGTTATTTCTCCAGCATACGTGAATCTATTGAAGAAAAACCTGCAGGTATGTTTTTATCTTACTATTTAGTGCATCGAAGCCATAAAAGACCCGAATACTTCCAGCTACCCGCATCCGAGATCTTACTGATGATTGCTTCTCATAATCAGCATAATGTCGCAAAGCAGCGTTTGACCCAGGTGAAAACGTGTAAACTAGTGTAGAATTTGAAAATGTGAATCTGATGAAGTGAAATAAACGATAAATGTGTACTGTGAATGGTTCATTTCATAATGAATATCCTATAGCTTATGCCGAGCGGGGGAGCCTAACAAAGGAACAACAAACCGCGTACTGTCAACGAATGGATCTCAACGACATCCGGTCAACCAGTCAGTGATTTTCATACATCGATTAGTTCGTTTTGCACCGTTAGGATCGCCATCGTTGGTCAAAATCATAAAGAATATGAAGACTGTTGTAGGATGTAAAATACACGTCTCTTGCTATTTTTAAAGCCGTGTAAATCTATTAGCAGAATGAGATTTAAGTTCATTTCGATGCTCCAAATATGTGCATGAAAATAAACTTAAAATTACATTTTGTTTTAACTGTGTACCCTTCTAACTGGTGAAGTCCTGAGATATCTAACTTCCTAGCCAGTTCCAGAATAATCAACTGCATGCAACAAGCGGGAGATGGGCAAATCTTGTGGACGGTCTTGATCCGGTCGATTCTCATGGATGGTTGCATAAAATTTGCATAGAAGGCCGATCCACAAACGCGAACAGAAATTGTCTAAGTCCGACACCGTAAACAACAAGGCACGAAACGACAAACACTTAGAATGTTTACATTAACAAACCGCGGCGTGCAATCCCCTCTGGGCTCTGCACGAAAATGTATCTCTTCCTTTCACTCTTTCATGAAACATGTAAACAACAAGGCCGTCAAAATTCGAAATTCCATACAAATTCAAACAGTGCAGAGGCCTATAACCCAGGAAAGCTGACGTGTGTCAAAAGCTCTAGGTTGCGCAGATTATGAGCAAATCTATTAATGTTCCACTGAAGGCAGAAACTTGGTGGGATCGGGTCGAAATTGGTGTGGGGAACCTGAAATTAATAATAATTTAAACAAAAATCGTTTGCAATCTTCTATTATCACGATTAAAGCGTTATATATTTAGATTAAGTTAGGTAAAGTAAATTGAAAGCGTTTTTTCCTTTTTCACCAGTATAAATTCAAAAAATAGCAAAATGCTTTAAAAACTTAATTTAGTTTCATCAATAAGGGTCATGCTTTGTTGTAAACAGAACACCTAGATACAAGAATGAATGTTATGTGTAAAATGATACTCATAAAGATATTTAATCAAAAAAAGCCAAAAAAGTTTTGGGGCAGAGACGCAAAGGTTAACAGACCTGAGACCTAGAACCTCCGAAAGATTTCTCTGCCTCGTCTTATTATAACATCGAGCTATTATTACAAAGAGACAATGCTTTCCACAATAACTGTTTGTACTCCTTTGACAGAAAAAATGCATATTAACAAACTCACATTACTGATACTAACTTACATCCCTGGACTGCATTTATGTTGCATCCAAACCAATCATAGTTTTACGCTCACCTCCACTACACGGACATCCACCATTCTCGCATGCCATTGGGTAAATCCCCATTCGCGTTTATTGCCTGATAAGTGCGCAAAGCCACTACCATAGCACATTGTGTTGGCTGGAATGGCATGCAGCAGAGATGTAATATCGAACGATCCAAGTCCATTATTGTAGCAAAACTTACCTCGCTCTCAAACCCTCTTACGTTTTTGCCCGGGGGTCCATCAGTTCCATACGGGGCACGTCGGGGAATCACTCTAATGAACAGAGGAGCATGATAAGTTTCTGAACTCGAGAGAAAGGAAACCGTAGCTCAGAGGTTCAAATGCGGCAAAAACCTCAAAAATCAATGTAAATTCATTTGAACGGTAATATGTTTGTCAGCCTCTGAAGATAAATTTAAAAGAAATTTGTAGATGTTTGTCTTATGTTATAAAGTATTGTCTCAGAATAATAGTTTTGTAATTAAATATTTATACTACAACTAACAAAATTTCGGTTTGGAGATTCATATCAAACTATTGGTCCAAAATAATTAAAACTTGAAAATATAAAAGTTTGTTGTGCTTGATATGTCAACATGAATGTCAAACTTATAAGTTATGCAAAAATATATCACTATATATCTTTTAATGATAGTTTGAGGTTTAGGCCGCCATTTGCTTTTGAACAAACCACTGCGGGTTGGTCTGGGACTTGCTGGATCGGGTAGCCCCCTCATGATAATTTAGCAAAATTAAATTGGGAAATAATTTATTGCCCTTCGAGATGTAATAGTCAAGAGCCATTTCACAGCATCGGACCGCTTTTTGCTTTCCAATCGGTGAAGAAGGGCGGGTAACCGAAGGAGTGCAAAAAAAAAGGTTCGAGTAGAGCAATCAAGTTCCTTCGGTACGCTTCCAGACGTGGCGACGAGCAGGGACTCCAGATCCAACAGCATCATTGTGCCAACATGGCAGCGTATCCATTTGGGGTAAATTGCTCTTTTGGGAGTGTGTTTGGCCAGGGAAGACGAGCGGAGAGAAAGGTCTAAGGACCTAATTTGAATATAGATTTGATTTTGTTAGACTCTTTCTCTGTAGCTGTCCATATCACTTTTGTCATTCTCGCTTGGGGATGTTGAAGTTTTCGCTGGCTGCGAGATTGATGCATTAACACTGCTTATACCGACCGACGGTTTTTGTAACGTAAAGTACCGACGAGTCAAAAAATGTGAACGGTAAACTTTGCACGACGATATCTCAGCTGATAATCAATCAATTTCCATAATTTTTCACCATTGCAACCGTTTACTCTCCTGGATGCGTTAGTGAAGACCGACTGAAATTTTATGCCACCATGGCTGAGAATTGGCCGGATCAAAAAGTTCCACATTTTTTGCCCACCTCCCGCTGCTTTGATATACAAGCGTTGCATGCAAGTTGGTTATTCCGGAACTAGGTTTGTGGCCGGATATTCAAAATTTTGACCAGCTACAAGGTTCTGTCTTCGGGAGAGTTGTACAGGAAGTGCTCGCTTCCTTATGGTATATGTAATGATACAAAATTCCACCACTACGTGGCGCTAGTGTACATAAACACTTCCGGTTTACTGCTATTGAAGGATAGTCTCGGAACCTAACGAGATAGAAAATTCATGTCTTCGAGAAGGTTTGTTCAAGAGTGAGCCTAAGCTTCCCCGAGGGACATAGCATAGTTCCAATTCGTCCACTACCGTGGCGCAAGTGCACATAAACCACTTCCGGTTTACTGGCTATTGAAGTATCTCTTGGAACCTAAACGAGATCAAGAAAATTCCCTTGTCTTCGGACGAAGGTTTGTTCCAAAAGTGAATCTACCTTCCCCGAGAGACCGAGAGCATAGTACCCAATTCATTCCCACTACGTGGCGCTAGTGTAACGTTAATACGTTCCGTTTACTGCTATTTGCAGGATATCTTCCGGACCTAACGAGAATAGAAAATTCCTGTCTTCGAGAAAGTTTGTTCAAAGTGAGCCTAGCTTCCCCAAGGGACCTAGCATAGTTACAAATTCATCCACTACTTGGCGCTAGTGTACGTAAAACACTTCCGGTTTGTCGATATTGAAGATATCTCGGGAACTAAACGAGATAGAAAATTCTGTCTTCGAGAAAGTGTTCAGAGTGAGCCTAGCTTCCCTGAAGGAACACAGCATAGTTCCAAATTCATCCACTACGTGTGGCGCTAGTGTACATAAATACTTCCGGTTTACTGCTATTGAGGATATCTCGGGAACTTAAACGAGATAAGAAAATTCCTGCCTTCGATAAGGTTTTTCAAAGTGAGCCTAGCTTCCCCGAGGACCTAGCATAGTTCCAAATTCATCCACTACGTGGCGCTAGTGTACGTAAACACTTCCGGTTTGTCGATATTGAAGGATATCTCGGAACTATAATTAGATAGAAAATTCCTGTCTTCGAGAAAGTTGTTCAAGTGAGCCAAGCTTCCCCGAGGGACCTAATATAGTTTCAAATTCATCCACTACGTGGCGCTAGTGTACGTAAAACATTCCGTTTACTGCTATTGAGGATATCTCGAACCTAAACGAGATAGAAAATTCCTGTCTTCGAGAAGGTTGTTCAAAGTGAGCCTAGCTTCCCCGAGGATCTAGCATAGTTCCAAAATTCATCCACTACGTGGCGCTAGTGTACGTAAACACTTCCGGTTTGTCGATATTGAAGATATCTGGAACCTAAACGAGATAGAAAATTCCTGTCTTCGAGAAAGTTGTTCAGAGTGGCCTAGCTTCCCTGAGGGACATAGCATAATTCCAAATTCATCCACTACGGTGTGGCGCTAGTGTACATAAATACTTCCGGTTTACTGCTATTGAGGATATCTCGAACTTAAACGAGATAGAAAATTCCTGTCTTCGATAAGGTTTTTCAAAGTGAGCCTAGCTTCCCCGAGGGACCTAGCATAGTTACAAATTCATCCACTACGTGGCGCTAGTGTACTAAACACTTCCGGTTTGTCGATATTGAAGGATATCTCGGAACCTAAATGAGATAGAAAATTCCTGTCTTCGAGAAAGTTGTTCAGAGTGAGCCCTAGCTTCCCTGAAGGACCTAGCATAGTTCCAAATTCATCCACTACGTGGCGCTAGTGTACGTAAACATTCCGATTTACTGCTATTGAAGGATATCTTGGACCTAAAACGAGATAGAAAATTCCTGTCTTCGAGAAAGTTGTTCAAAGTGACCAAGCTTCTCCGAGAGAACTAGCATAGTTCCAAAATTCATCCACTACGTGGCGCTGGTGAACATAAATACTTCCGGTTTACTACTATTGAAGGATAATTTCGGAACCTAACGAGATAGAAAATTCCTGTCTTCGATAAAGTTGTTCAAAGTGAGCCTACTTCCCCGAGGATCTAGCATAGTTACAAATTCATCCACTACGTGGCGCTAGTGTACTAAAACACTTCCGTTTGTCGATATTGAAGGATATCTCGGAACCTAAATGAGATAGAAAATTCCTGTCTTCGAGAAAAGTTGTTCAGAGGAGCCTAGCTTCCCTGAAGGACCTAGCATAGTTCCAATTCATCCACTACGTGGCGCTAGTGTAACGTAAACATTTCCGATTTACTGCTATTGAAGATATCTTGGAACCTAAACGAGATAGAAAATTCCTGTCTTCGAGAAGTTGTTCAAAGTGAGCCAAGCTTCTCCGAGAGAACTAGCATAGTTCTCAAATTCATCCACTACGTGGCGGCTGGTGAACATAAAATACTTCCGGTTACTACTTATTGAAGGATATTTCGGAACCTAAACGAGATACGAAAATTCCTGTCCTTCGATAAAGTTGTTCAAAGTGAGCCTAGCTTCCTTGGGAGACATAGCATAGTTCCAAAATACATCCACTACGTTGGCGCTAGTGTACGTTAACACTTCCGGTTTACTGCTATTGAGGATATCTCGGAACCTAAACGAAGATAAAAAATTTCTGTCTTCAAGAAAGTTGTTCAAAGTGAACTGAACTTCCCCGAGGACCCAACGAAGTTCCAAATTCTTCCACAGGTGGCGCTAGTGTGCATAAATATTTCTGGTTAACTGCGTTGCGCTAGTGTACGTAAACACTTCCGGTTTACTGCTATTGAAGGATACTCGGAACCTAAACGAGATAGAAAATTCCTGTCTTCGAGAAAGTTGTTCAAAGTGAGCCTAGCTTTCCCGGTAGACCTAGCATAGTTTCCAAATTCATCCACTACGTGGCGCTAGTGTACATAAACACTCCCTGTTTACTGCTATTGAGGATATCTCGGAACCTAAACGAGATAAAAATTTCTGTTCTTTCAAGAAAGTTGTTTAGAGTGAACTGAGCCTTCCCCGAGGGAACCCAACGAAGTTCCAAATTCTCCACTAGGTGGCGCTAGTGTGCATAAATATTTCTGGTTTAACTGCGTTGCGCTAGTGTACGTAAACACTTCCAGTTTACATGCTTTTGGAAGGATATCTCGGAACCTAAACGAGAAAAAAATCCTGTCCTCGAGTAAGTTGCTCAAAGTGAGCCTAGCTTCCTCGAGAGACTCAAAGAAGTTCAAATTTCATCCACTACGTGGCGCTAGTGTACGTAAACATTTCGGTTTACTGCTATTGAAGGATATCTCGGAACCTAAACGAGATAGAAAATTTTCTGTCTTCGAGAAAGTTGTTCATAGTATGCAGAGCTTCCCAAGCAAAGTCGGATAACTGATGATATCAAAATAATAACAACTTGTATTATCGCTGTTATCAATTTTGAGATTATGTTATCAATGGTAACTGAATGGTAACAAAATTTGTTATCATTGTATCCGTGACAGAAACTTTTGACAATAGTTTGATAACAAAATATGTTATCACAACATCTCTCCCATAACATTTTTAAAGCATATTTTACTAAACAAAGTTGACTTTTCATCATACAAAATTTTGTGAAATTATTTGAAGTGTAAGTTCAACCCAAAACACTCACCTCTCAAAATTTTTCCTTGATATATGAACATAAAACTCAAAAATATATGATGATGCAAATTTAGTTATCACTTGAACTCAGTGATAACATAATTTTTTATTACTTGTTATCATTTTGCTGTTCAACTTTGCTCGGGTTCCTTGCCACAATTTTAATTATTATTTTATTTCATTTTATTATTCATCCTTATTGAGAGTTATTTGAAGTTCGTCCACTTTGTGGTTCCGGTATCATTTCATTTAGAGATACTTCGCAATCTATAGAGGAGATTATAGATATATATCTTTGAATAAAACTGGTAAGTTATTGATGAGAAATTTCCTTAAATCTAAACGGGATATAAATTTTCTTTTTTCGGGTATTCCTTTCAGAAAAAGCAGAACTTCTCTACACTTTTTATATTCATGGAGAAGTAATTTGATTTTTTTTAAGAAAACCCTTGAATTGGGACAACTTCACTTAACTTTTTCAAAAGAAAAAGAATACTAAAAATCACTCGTAAGGGGAGCAAAATACCTTTAAACTCTCATATGTTGCTTATCTTGACAGATAGGTCTATTTCGTGTGTGACTTACAGACTTCTTCAGTGTCGAGTGCTCGACATGAAGCAGAACTTGCAAGACGGAATCTTCAAGCAGTGGTTTCGTATAGTACATGAAAGCTAATATTCTTCAACTTCAACCCTGAGGAAATAACCCCGATTTATGTTGAGGCAAACCATTTGATCAACAAAGCCTTCGCACCATAATTACATTTATTCACATACTCTGTATGATCTTAGCAAATAGATAATAGATTTGATTAACAATTAAATATGTGGGCCCACTTAAATTCGGAAATCGATCTCGGTAAACGGATTGCAGAGAAACGAACAACTGAGGTCTCGGTGACTATTTGTCTGATCTCAGTAAAACTCAGTAAAGTTTGCTAAATGTTTACAGAATCTTGGTAACGTTCGCCGAGATTTCGATTAAAAATTTGATTCGTCAACATTCTTCTTCTTGGCATTATGTCTGCACTGGGACAGAGCCTGCTTATCAGTTTAGTTTCAATGAGCACTTCCACAGGGATTGACTGAGAGCTTTCTTTGCCAAAGTTGGCATTTACGCATTCGTATATCGTGTGGCAGGTACGATAATAATCTATATGCCCAGGGAAGTCAAGGAAATTTCCATTACGAAAAGATCGTGGACCGACTGGGAATCGAACCCTGACGCCTTTAGCATGGCTTTGCTTTGTAGCTGCGGGCTCTAACCACACGGCTAAGAAAGGCCATTTGCAAACAACTTAATTCATCTGCACGGATTTAAATCTGATTCTTAAATCATGATTACAAGTAATGCAACTCAGAATAAGTAAGGTCATGATATCAAGATCATGAATCATAGTTTCTGGATAATCATGATTCTTCATAAGCGTAACATCCAAAGTGACAACAGTTCCGTCAAGACAAGAATTCCGTCAGGATTTTCCCAAAAGGATTTCTTCATGGTCATGGATTTCTTCAGGAATTTCCAAAGCGATTCCTTCAGGTACTCCCCGAAATTCCATACGAATTCACCCAGAGATTCCTTTAGGAATTGCTCAGGAATTCCTTTAGGGATGTTTCCAAAGATTTTTCAGGAATTCTCAATTCCCAAATCATTCCTGCTGAAATTTATTGAGAATTTTATAAAGAATTTCCTCAAAGGTCCCTAAGGAGTTTCAACAGAGATCCCTTCAGAAATTCCCCCAAGAGTCCTTTCAAGAAATCATCCTGGGATTTCTTGAGGAATTCTCCCTACGATATCTTACGGAATTCTTCCTTGTATTCATTCAGTAGTTCATCCAATGATTTTTACAGAATTCCCAAAACAAGTTCTCTAGGGATTCCTTCAAAAAATTTTCCAGGGATTCCTTTTGGAATTCACCCAAGTATCTTTCCGGAAATCCTTCGGGGATTGCTTCCAAAATTTTCCGAGAGATCCACACAGAATATTTTTAAGGTACCTGCAGGAATTCTAATTTTACCTTTTTGATATCACACTAGAATTGGTAAACGTATACCCAGCGCCACGTAGTTAATGAATTTTTGAACTATGCTAGGGTCTCTCGGGGAAGCTAGGCTCACTTTGAACAACTTTCTCGAAGACAGGAATTTTCTATCTCGTTTAGGTTCCGAGATATCTTCAATATCGACAAACCGGAAGTGTTTACGCCACAACTAGCGCCACGTAGTGGATGAATTTGAAACTATACTAGGTCCCTCGGGGAAGCTTGGCTCACTTCTGAACAACTTTCTCGAAGACAGGAATTTTCTATCTCATTTAGGTTCCGAGATATCCTTCAATATCGACAAACCGGAAGTGTTTACGCACACTAGCGCCACGTAGTGGATGAATTTGGAACTATGCTAGGTCCCTCGGGGAAGCTAGGCTCACTTTGAAAAACCTTATCGAAGACAGGAATTTTCTATCTCGTTTAAGTTCCGAGATATCCTCAATAGCAGTAAACCAGAAGTATTTATGTACACTAGCGCACACGTAGTGGATGAATTTGGAACTATGCTATGTCCTTCAGGGAAGCTAGGCTCACTCTGAACAACTTTCTCGAAGACAGGAATTTTCTATCTCGTTTAGGTTTCCGAGATATCCTCAATAGCAGTAAACCGGAAGTATTAACGTACACTAGCGCCACGTAGTGGATGAATTTGGTACTATGCTCGGTCTCTCGGGGAAGCTAGGCTCACTTTGAACAACTTTCTCGAAGACAGGAATTTTCTATCTCGTTTAGGTTCCGAGATATCTTCAATATCGACAAACCGGAAGTGTTTACGCACACTAGCGCCACGTATGGATGAATTTGAAACTATACTAGGTCTCTCGGGAAGCTTGGCTCACTCTGAACAACTTTCTCGAAGACAGGAATTTTCTATCTCATTAGGTTCCGAGATATCCTTCAATATCGACAAACCGGAAGTGTTTACGCACACTAGCGCCACGTAGTGGATGAATTTGGAACTATGCTAGGTCCCTCGGGAAGCTAGGCTCACTTTGAAAAACCTTATCGAAGGCAGGAATTTTCTATCTCGTTTAAGTTCCGAGATATCCTCAATAGCAGTAAACCGGAAGTATTTATGTACACTAGCGCCACACGTAGTGGATGAATTTGAACTATGCTGTGTCCTTCAGGGAAGCTAGGCTCACTCTGAACAACTTTCTCGAAGACAAGAATTTTCCTATCTCGTTTAGGTTCCGAGATATCTTCAATATCGACAAACCGGAAGTGTTTACGTACACTAGCGCCAAGTAGTGGATGAATTTGTAACTATGCTAGGTCCCTTGGGGAAGCTAGGCTCACTTTGAACAACTTTCTCGAAGACAGGAATTTTCTATCTCGTTTAGGTTCCGAGATATCCTCAATAGCAGTAAACCGGAAGTATTAACGTACACTAGCGCCACGTAGTGGATGAATTTGGTACTATGCTCGGTCTCTCGGGGAGCTAGGCTCACTTTGAACAACTTTCTCGAAGACAGGAATTTTCTATCTCGTTTAGGTTCCGAGATATCTTCAATATCGACAAACCGGAAGTGTTTACGCACACTAGCGCCACGTAGTGGATGAATTTGAAAACTATACTAGGTCCCTCGGGGAAGCTTGGCTCACTCTGAACAACTTTCTCGAAGACAGGAATTTTCTATCTCATTTAGGTTCCGAGATATCCTTTCATATCGACAAACCGGAAGTGTTTACCGCACACTAAGCGCCACGTAGTGGATGAATTTGGAACTATGCTAGGTCCCTCGGGAAGCTAGGCTCACTTTGAAAAACCTTATCGAAGACAGGAATTTCTATCTCGTTTAAGTTCCGAGATATCCTCAATAGCAGTAAACCGGAAGTATTTATGTACACTAGCGCCACACGTAGTGGATGAATTGGAACTATGCTATGTCCTTCAGGGAAGCTAGGCTCACTCTGAACAACTTTCTCGAAGACAGGAATTCTATCTCGTTTAGGTTCCGAAGATATCCTCAAAACAGTAAACCGGAAGTATTAACGTACACTAGCGCCACGTAGTGGATGATTTGGAACTATGCTAGGTCTCTCGGGGAAGCTAGATTCACTTTGAACAACCTTCTCGAAGAAGGGAATTTTTTATCTCGTTTAGGTTCCAGATATCCTTCCAATAACAGTAACCCGGAAGTGGTTTAATGTGCCACCTTGCGCCACCGAAGTGGATAAATTTGGAACTATGCTATGGTCCTTCAGGGAAGCTAGGCCTCACTCTGAACAACTTTCTACGAAGCATTCTATGGACATTTTCCGATATATCTATGTTCAAAGTTTTTCAAATTCCATGTTCCAAATTTATGTTGACAAACATTGTAAAGGTATATACAGTAGACGTTCGGTAACTGCAACATGTTTACGTTTCATTTATCGAACGAAATTCGATAACTGCAACGACTGACAAACGTCAACAACCCATCAACTGACGTAAAATGAACGTGAAATTCATTCGACTGTTCATTTGGGCTAACAGGGGCTAACATGGAGCACCATTTTGACGTTTGGTGGTGCGATAACTGGAGAATTGTTGCAGTTACCGGACTTGCAGTTACAAAGCATTGCAGTTAAACCGTTTGCACCGACCGAACGTCTACTGTAATAGAGTTTTCTGTAGGATTAGTTAGAACTTTCTCAGAGTTTATATATTGATGAAGTTCTGAAACAACATCCTCTATAAATGATATCAAATTGTTATTACGCTATAGTCACAACCTTGCTGGTAGGGATCTCAGTAACAAACAGATCTTCAGGCTGGATGGAGTTACATTGTGTTGTTAAAAGCTCCACTATGATTTTTTCATCTTGCTTGCTTGCTCTTCCTCTGTTTACCTGTGTTATACTACACATTTCATAGAAACGGAATAGCTTATGTTATTAATTGTTTAAGAGAATTGCAGCCCTAGGCTGGCTCATTTCTGCGATCATATGTCAAAAAGTAAACTAACCTGGAAAATGCCATAATTTTTATTCTCCTTATCAAAATTAAAGTCGCTTAGTTATATCGAGAAGGGGGTTTCACAACACTGGGAGAAACAGTTTAACTTTTCTTATTTCTTATTCTGATGCAAAAATGTTAAACCATGTTAACCATGTTAAAATCTTTCGCAAATGTAAAGACATTTTTATAGCCTCGAATTGAAAGGAATCCTTTGACGATTTTTTTTAAATCCTGCTTCGATCAAAATTTGTCGTTTTTTCTATTTTTATGCTTTTACAATACAAGCGGCGCAAATTTAACAAGAATTTAAAGTTCACTACAGGATCCAGAAACACCAGAAACTGTGATAGTTCAAAATATAATTTAATATTTTTTGCAGATTCCTATTTTTGTAAAAAATGTGCAATTATTTTTCATATCAATAATTTTATTGAATTATCAAAGAACGTACTTTTTGCAAAAGTAGATTTTGTTCTAGCATGAAAAGTCTGGCAGAAACTTTTCGAAAATATTCATATTTTTGTATAAAATGATAATAGTGCGCCGCGCTTCTGATAAAAAATGTCAAAGGGCGCCGTGATTACAAAAAGTTTGGGAACCCCTGTCATTTAGGTTCCGAGATATCCTTCAATAGCAGTAAACCGGAAGTGTTTATGTACACTAGCGCCACGTAGTGGTGGAATTTTGTATCATTACATATACCATAAGGAAGCGAGCACTTCCCTGTACAACTCTCCCGAAGACAGAACCCTTCTAGCTGGTCAAAATTTTGAAATATCCGGCCGCAAACCTAGTTCCGGAATAACCAACTTGCATGCAACGCTTGTATACAACCAGCAACCAGCTTGTAAGGTGGGCAAAAAATGTGGAACTTTTTGATCCGGCCAATTCTCAGCCATGGTGGCATAAAATTTCAGTCGGTCTTCACTAAACGCATCCAGGATAGTAAACGGTTGCAATGGTGAAAAAATTATGAAAATTGATTGATTATCAGCTGAGATATCGTCGTGCGAAGGTTACCGTCCACATTTTTTGCCCATGTCGGTACTTAGCGTGTTAAGCGATTAGACTAGTTGGTGAAAGAGGGCAAGGAGCTTGATGTCGCTGATCGCCTTGTAAAAGACTTGCTTACCATATTTGCATGAGGGGTGAGAGAGATTTTCGTTGGAGAAAAGCAATTTGTTGAGCTATCGTCACATGTGTATTTATGCAGTTTATTGTGTACATAGGATGAATCCCACTTCAATAAAAGGATGGCAGCATCGATTGTTAAAGTGCTCAATCATATGAAAATTTTCACAGAGCATGTCAAAAATGGAAAAATAGTAACATCTCTACAGATTTGAGCAACATTCAAACTTGAGTATGTAATTTTAAATCAAACACTAGTAAAATGCAACATACGCATGTTATACTTGAAACAGGATATCATTTATTTGAAATACAGCAAGTCTGCTAACTTGTAATTTTACAATTTGATAACGAGTGTAGGATTATCTTGAAGAATCATTGAATATTAAAGAACGTTTGAGATGCAATTAGATACGTTTAATACGGAAGCTCAACTGTATGCATGTAAATTCACTATTCGATGCGCTTTCTTCGTTGCTGTTATCTTATAACCGGTTAAATGCCCACGTTGGTCCAGTGATCCAGTGGACCTACAACAACCGTTCGAAATAGATTTATTTTTACGATTTTGCATTTTTCAATGGCGTAGTTTGGATTTTGTTCTGGAGGAAGCCTATGAGGGGTCTAGCGTATTCAGTGTCAGAGGTGTATTTTCGCCGCAATAACCACAATTAATATGCGTTTCATAGTTTTTGTAAATGATTGGTCATTTAACCTTTCGTGCTTTTGACAGAAATAATACTTCAGAAATCGTATATTTTGGATTCTGGGATGCCTCTAGGAATCCTTTCATGGAGTAGTTCAGAAATTTTAAGAAGTTAAATCAATGGCTTTTTAGGCATTACATATACATAGGAAAGTCTTTAACCCATATAGGGCCTGAGTGAAAGCAAAATTACCAAAATTGTCACCGCACAGAGAATACTTAACGAACCCAAATATTTATGTCAGTATAGACTGGAACACATATCTAGTTTCTAAACGTGGTCAAAAGATCTCGGGTCGGAGTTATTCCGGTGGGACACTGGGTCAGGTCGGGTAAAAAGAGGCTATTTTTGGGACACTCCCTTATTTATTTGCAATGGCAATTTTGCATAAATCATTCAACATTATAAATGAAGAGCTATGAGCACCGTTCAGCATGTAACGGATGTGATCACTCTGACGTTAAATACCCTGAAGAACTGGCTTTAGATTTGTTGGATACTAAATCACTTCATTCTCTAACAGTCGTCTTACATAAGCTGAAATGCGTTACCATTGACTTGACACATATGTTTCAGAATACAAATTGATCACTTTATCGTAAATTTGAGGCGTACTGGGGACCGAAAATAATCATTCCTAGGATCAAACAAATGCAGGGTTATCCAATTCATCGTTCCTGAGACAGATTTAACGCTTATGCGTTTTTCTTTCAAGTCCTTGATATAGAGGCCACATTATAGTTGATTCCGGAAATTATCCACGACTTGAAATTCGCCTACCTCCTGGGGCACAGGAGTACAGCTTCCTTTTCAGCCGACCTGACTCAGTAATCCACCTGTATAACTCCGGCCACATGAATATTCCCGATGTCCATTCGCCACTTTTTGAAACAAGCTATGTGTACCAGTATACTGACGAAAAATAGTTCAAATCCGTTAAGTCAGTTACTGCGCGGTGAGAGTTTTAGTTATTTTATTTCACTCAGGCCTATAACGGGTTTAAGAGCGTCTCGAGAATTTTTGCTTAGCTTAGCTCAGACTAACTACACATAACAATGTGTTGCTATTTCATGATTGATCGAAGTCAATGAAGATGACCACAGGATCAACTAGAAGTTCGGCTGGGATTGGTCATAATCTTCTTCAGTGTGCATTTTTCAGTGCATCTTTATTACATGGTCAATAACGGGGGCCGGCACGTTCATAGCAGTAAGGTGGAATGGACCTATAGCACGGGTTCACTATTGACGTTTGAGCGTGCCGTGTTATTTACGTGACCATGGCAACGAGTGAATTCGGCACCGCTCAAACGTCAAGTTAGTGAACTCGTGCATCGGTCCATTGGGTGAATGAACGTTAGTGTGTAACCTTTGCTATTTGAAGACCGTGTTTACCTCTTCATCTCACAAAGGTTACTGGGAGCGATGTTTGGTAAGGATCGTTGGTGTAGTGTCCCTCGCTTACTATAATGAGGTACCAACCGTCAAGTACCAAATTAGTTTTTTATGGCTAAAGGCTACTTCCTTCCACGTTGAGTAGAACGGTGCTCTTTTACCATCCGGCGGTTGGACCGATCAGACGACTATAAGTATTCTCTTTAAACAGTGTAACTGTTTTTATATAATAAAGTTAGTTTAAAGAAGTGTGTCCGCGTGCAGTTATTGTCTAACTGAAGATATAATAACTTGGTGACGAAGATGGATAAAACCTCACTGTGAAACAGTGAATAGGTAGCGAAAAAAGGTTCGCGCAGTGAAAGTTGTGTGGATCAGTTGAACACGTGTTTAGTAACCTAACTCCAAATGTCGAACACTGATACGCAAGGTAGTGGTGCAAGTGGTACATCATCGAATACTATGAAAATGGAGGAAATGCTGTTGCGGTCGCTCCAGTCATTCGAGCTGGCATGTTTGGTCAGATAGAGCCGTTTGTCGTAGGGGGAAAATTTTGTGGAATAACATTAATCGTTTGGAAATGTTCTTCCTTGTCAACGATACCCCGGAAGATAAGAAAGTGCGGTGTTAATTACTGTCGCCGGTCCAGTCTTTACACGTTCTCTGTAAGACTGTGTGCACCAGAAGATCCCGTGTCAAGCCCTACCAAGTCTGGTAGATCTTTTAAAGCAGCATCTCGCACCCACCACCATGTAGTCGCCGAAAGATACAAATTTCGGAAGTGCGAGCAACACTCTTCGCAGTTCATCACGGATTTTATCATCAGTTTGAAAGCAATGTCTCAACCCTGCAACTATGGAGATTTCCTACCTGACGCCCTACGTGACCAGTTCGTCGCGGGAATTTACGACCAAAGTCTTCGTAAACGGTTGCTCACGGAAGCCCAGCTAACGTTCGACAGTGCGTGTTCTCTAGCCAGGAGTTGGGAAGCAGCACTCAACCAAAACCAAGAAATGTCCAGTCTAACGTCGTCATCGTCGAAGATCGCAGCAGTCCACCAACAAAATGGAAGGCCAAATAAGCGAAGCAGTCAACCCAGTAGTCAGAGGAAAGTGCCTGCGAACCAAAAGTCTTGGAAATCGTGTTTTCGCTGCAGTCGGCAGCATGATCCAACCACGTGTCCTGCTCAGAGTTGGATGTGTTACACATGTGGCAAGCAAGGTCACACGTCAAAAGTGTGTCAGTCAAAAAAGTCAACGAGTCAAGGTCAGGGAAAAAAGTCGAAAGGAAACAATCGTGTAGCGGAAATGTCTGAAGCGCTCGAGGTCCTACGGTTGAACCTGTTTGAAGTCCCAGAAGCAACAGTACCAGCATCAAATTCGTGTCGTCCTACCAGCCCGGAACCATGTGTCCAGGAATATCGGTCCACTCCCGGAGATAATGCAGTCTGTCCAAGTGGCCTGAACCGCCTAAATCTACCAGAATTCGTACCCCTTGTGTGCGAAGGTCAACGTCTTGACTTCGAAGCAGACTGCGGAGCATGTCGAAGCGTGATATCGGCAGGAACTTATCAAAATCATTTTTCGAAATTTCCGTTAATTCCTACTGCTCAAGAATATCTTTCCGTTTCAGGTCAAAAAATACGTCCGTTGGGCAGTGTCACATTACGCGTCGTCGCTTCATCTGGAATATCCGGTCATCTGGGCCTGATAGTGATTCCCACCGATCGAGTGATGCACATATTGTCTACCTTTAGGCAGTTTCTTGCTGGATTTCGTCCTCTGTGGGGATGACACAGTAGATTCTGGCTGATCGTTGTCATCGCTGCTTTCATCGAGCTGCTCTGCTTGCTGCGGGGCTGTAGGCGTGGTCGGTACGGAAGGATGAAAACTTGTCCGACAAGTCCGAATGCCGAATTTGGTTTACGTGAACCATTTTTACATTTCCGTCAACGTTAATTAAATAAGTTAATGGACTAAGCTTTTGTAAAACGACCGCAGGTATCCAACGAACGATTTCTTTAAAATGATTCCGATAAAATATCTTTTCACCAACGGTGAACGTTTTGCACGATTGTAAAGCACGATTCGGACTAGTTGAAGGTACCGTAATTTCGGGTGAAATTGATCACTTTTCACCCGTTTTCCATGTCTGTTTTTTATGATGTTGCCAATTCCATACAACTTAATGCAGGAAAACAAGTACGACGGTGAGCCTCCTTGGCTTATATACTCAAATTTTCATACAGTTGTGATTTTAGTGCTAAAAATCGTCTCTAAAATAAAAAATCAAGGAACTCCGTTTCGGGGTGAAATTGATCACCTGTCAAAACAATTATTGTTAGTTTTGAAAACAACTTAACTTATTAAATTTGGGCCTCCTGAATCCAAATATGGTTACCAAATTCTTAACAATGCAACATATATGGAAATAATAAACAATTAATTTTCAACAATACCGTAGAAAACGCCTAAATGTAGGCAATTTCCGAAGGAATCTTATGATATCTATAAAAAAATCAATTATTACAACAAAATGAACAAATTGGTACGAATTTTGATGATAGAGTTCGTTTTGGGGATATATTTCAAGCATCCTTACATATTTTCAGGTTGACACCATGTCCAAATCCTTGTTTAAAACTATAAGTTTATTGGTGTTTGCCAATACCACACAGAACAAGATTATGCAATTTTCTATTATTTTCATAGAAATTAACATTCCTTAACACAAAAAAACTTCACAACATGCAATTTGACAATAGTTAAGACAAACAACGTTCATTTAAATAGGTTGCATTGATTTCTGTGCTCTTAAGAGGGAAATGAAATCGTGTGACACAGTGATCAATTTCACCCTACTGATCAATTTCACCCGAATTTACGGTACGCATTTAGACGGAGGTACGCCTTTAGAAGAAATCACGTTTTTAGGGTGATTGCTTTCAATTTCAACCTTACGCGGATTAATTGAGTTGGTTAATGTTCGCGGCGTATATGCGTAGAGTAACGACGACGGTGTACGATTAGTAACCGTGCAAGGAGTGTCGCGATACGAGATTAAAAAGCGATTGATTTTACGCGATAATGATAATGGTTTACATTTTTCATCGAGCAAGTACTTTTTCAAGCAATCTTTAACGGTTCTTACGCCTCTCTCGGCCAACCCGTTCGATTGCGGGTGATATACCGTTGGGCATATTCGTCCAGAACATCGATGTCAGTGAATCGATTCACATTTGAGCTGCCGAATCGATTCACCGATTAAATCGAATCCTTAACATCGATGTTTTTGAATCGATTCGAATTGGATGCAAATTGAAATTTATGAAGTTTGAATTGAGACCAAATTCATTTGTATTCGATTATAACAACATTCAATCAAATCAGTTTTGAAAATCAATTGAACAAATTTACTACTTCAAGGCTAGTTAAAAATTTGTTTTCTTGTTCAGCAACTCATTAAGAAATATTTATCGATTTCAACAAAATGAATCGAATCGAAAAATCAAATCTAGAGAATCGATTCAACCTATTTTGGGTACTCTAAACATCGATTCAAAAAATCGATTAATCGGAATGAAAAACATCGATTTTCGGCAAACAACGCACTTCTGAACTACTTCGTTGAGGTCTTTATCCATATGTTTCCACCAAACATAGCTACGACCCAACATTTTCATTCGGACTATTCCATCGTGATTGGAGTGCAGTTGCTTAATGACAGCAGACTTTAAGCTTTCGGGTATTACTACTCTATCGTCAAAGTAGATAACACCATCATCAACTCCAAAATGAGATTTTAGACTTGAATAGGGTTGTAAAAAAGGTTCAACTTGGTTCGGCCAACCACTTTGGAGAAAGGACTTTTGATGAGTACGAACAAGATCGAGGTTTACTATGCTAGACGCATTATTAAGGCACTTGATACCGAGACTGACGTGCTCAATATCAGTTTTTTCAGGAAGTGGTAATCGAGATAGAGCGTCGGCATAATTTAAAAGTTTTCCAGGACGATGCTCTATGACATATTGGTAACCTGCTACCAATAGAGCCCATCGCTGTAGTCTTGCAGCAGCGATAACGGAGGTGAGATTGAAGATTCTTTCACGGCAGTGTTATCGGTTACCAAGGTAAACTTAGCACCGTACAGGTACTTGTGAAATTTCGTAATTCCAAACACAACAGCTAATGCTTCCTTATGCACCTGGGCATAATTCACCTGAGCAGGTGTGAGGGTGGAAGAAGCGAAACATATAGGCTTCTCGACATTGTCCACTAAGTGAGAAAGCGTGTCCGCGTGCAGTTATTGTCTAACTGAAGATATAATAGTTGGGTCACAGGATTCACTATGATAAACGATTAGACCATGAAAAACAATTAATTGTGAGATATAAACATGCTTATAAATATAATATATTCAATTGATATGAAAAATTTCCAAGTAGAAGATAATAATGTCTACACACAAAGTTACGAAACCATTCAATGTTTGGTGAACAAGCAGCTAAACGCAACATTCGTACAGCTGTCACAAGAGCAATTGTTATCATATTTTACTCTTATGGAAAGAAACGCCTGCTTATATATTAGGATTTTTTGAAAGTTTTTCCTAAGTAAAGAGCTGCACGGAAATTTTCCTGAGAATGTTTGAAATCCATCATATACAGTCACCCCACAATTATGGATCAACTAACGGTCATTTTCCACAACAAAATATGCCTATAAATCATGGTGACACTTTACAAAATAAAATTACCTTCCTGGTACTGCAGAATTTAGTTGTTTTTGAGAATACATATGGAAATTCTGATTATTTACAAAAAAGTGTCGATTTCGATGGAAAGTGCAAACGTTGTCCATCCCACAGATGTGGATCAGTGGAAGAGGAGGCTCCTTATTATGGATCAAATCGACTCATATTATGGATCAGAACACTTTAACAGCAATTTATCTGCGAGGTAAACGAATGGCGCCTTAGTGAAAGCATACTTTTTGGCGTTTCTTTCAGAATCGTCTTATCGTTGATTCATAACTGTGGTATGGTTTTCAACACCCCACAGTTATGAATCAACGCTTCCAGGAACATGGTTGACATTTTATTTGTACGGACTAAAAATTTATGCCTAACGTATTATAATTGATACAGCATCGCTATCAATATATGTTTCACGTAGGTAAAATGAGTTTTGCGTGATTGCTACTCTATTTGATGAGATATTCACCGTTTAATCCTACTTTGATCCATATCTGTGTGCTATCCATAACTGTGGGGTGACTGAAGTTTCTCAACAAGTTACATTACTTCAGGAATTTTCTATTTTTTTCTGTACTGATTCTGACGGGATCCTTCCTGAATTCCATAAGAAACTCTTTAGGGAAGGCTCCTCCTTCATTAATCCATTTTTTGAAGAATCGCTTCAGAGATGCCATCATAAATTTCTCAAGTAAGAGTTTTCTAAACTGGCGGGAGTTCGACTGTAACTCTTAACCGTTCTGATTTAACGGCTACGTAGTCTTTTAGGGAATGAACCAGACGCACACAGACGAAGCTACCAGATCACTCATAGAAATACGACAGCATTAATTCAACATTGTATAGAACACAACCATAGATTCAGCCTTGGACAAACACAAATTATCGACCATAGTTATGAATCACACTTCTACCTTTCCTAGAAATGTGCCACATCACAAACACTAGCTACACAGTTAATGAACGAACAGACGTAGACAGTCTCAACAACTACATAGCAACTGTCTTGCATAGCATAAGGAATACAAACGAACACAATAGAACTAATACCGATCGACAGACAGTAGACGAAATAAAAGAACGAAACAATAGACATTAAATCTGATGTGGGGTAGTTAGAGGTGCGGGCGACATCAAATTAGTATTTGTGATAACATCAGTTTTGAAGTGGAAGTTGTGCAATGCCAACTTCGGCGAGCCGAAAAGTTCACAAAGTAGCCGAAGATGACGTCACGCTGAGAAAGCTGCGAACAAAATTTTTTCGCAGCCTTGTCGTCACCATCAGCTGATCGTTTTGTTTACATCTTTTTCGTGACTAATACAAGCAAACGCATACTAAGAGCCGGACCTGTTATATATGACATTGCATTAAATCATAGGGGTCGCCAAAATAATTTGTGCCATTTGCCGATAGTCCGTTAGAAGTTAATTGAAACACCCAAATGTAAGTTTCCTTTTTTTAAAACAGTTAGCGACGTTACGACAGATTTAAAACAATTTCAAATATTTTACAGCATGTACCAACAACCAATTCACAAGACAGTTACAGTTAGACAATACTTAAGACCAAAAACGACAAAATTAGTGTAAGTTGTACTGACAAGACTATGTAACGGACAAATATTATTAGTACATTTATTAACTTCCAGTTCCCCCTGAAGAAGACACTAAACCCTGTGTCGTTGGGCAAGTAATAAACCTCGTTTTATTCCCTCAAAGACTGCGTAGCGTTAAATCATAACGAGGTAAAAAGTTATGCACCTCCAGCCAACGACCCAGCAGTCGTCTCGACCCTACGTTTGAGTTTGGAAAATGGGGTCTTCCGAACTCCAAGCACAGGCGAGTATGCAATTTATTTGGACTCTTCTCTTCCTGAACTTCTCGCCATCTATGTTCAGTATCTGAAAGTTCGACACTGGACGCACCTCTATATATAGGCACTATTCCTCTCATCCCAGTCAGCCTATGCAGTCATTGGCCTGCAGTCGTCCCGGTCCTGGGTATGAATTGGAGAGATTGGGTCTTCCAATCTTCTACTGGCAGGCAAGTACGCTGTTCAATCGAATTATTCCTTCCTGAATCGGTTGCTGCGTGCAGTCGAAATCCAACCAACTTGACCATGGAATGCAACTTGGCCGTATACCCAATGGAACCTTCAACTGCTGTAATTCGAGTGAGTATATCCAGCCAGAAGCTAGCAAAAATCTACCGGTGGAGGAGTCCTTATCGCAGTCAGCTTCACAGATTCAAGTCGGAAACTATCGAGAATGCTTCGTGGAGCGCTGTCCAACAAGTTTGGGTAGTATTCAGCTTGCAGATCGTCAACTGTTTGTT